>NW_026061119.1:0-40242 GCF_929443795.1 Astur gentilis | reverse complement strand
CTTTTGCCGAGAGCGAGCACCGTGACATGCTGAGTCTCTGGGAAAGCAGAGATCCCAAAAGCTGTTGTGCCTGTGGATAGGCTGCAGAGGGATAGTGAAAAACTGCATTAGTTTTCAGGGCTGGCACCTTCCCTGTGGGAGAAGGAGCCGTAAGTTTGCCTTTTCAGAAAAAAGCTTCTGCCGAGAGCGAGCACCGTGACATGCTGAGTCTCTGGGAAAGCAGAGATCCCCAAAGCTGTTGTGCCTGTGGATAGGCTGCAGAGGGATAGTGAAAAACTGCATTAGTTTTCAGGGCTGGCACCTTCCCTGTGGGAGAAGGAGCCGTAAGTTTGCCTTTTCAGAAAAAAGCTTCTGCCGAGAGCGAGCACCGTGACATGCTGAGTCTCTGGGAAAGCAGAGATCCCCAAAGCTGTTGTGCCTGTGGATAGGCTGCAGAGGGATAGTGAAAAACTGCATTAGTTTTCAGGGCTGGCACCTTCCCCTGTGGGAGAAGGAGCCGTAAGTTTGCCTTTTCAGAAAAAAGCTTCTGCCGAGAGCGAGCACCGTGACATGCTGAGTCTCTGGGAAAGCAGAGATCCCAAAAGCTGTTGTGCCTGTGGATAGGCTGCAGAGGGATAGTGAAAAACTGCATTAGTTTTCAGGGCTGGCACCTTCCCTGTGGGAGAAGGAGCCGTAAGTTTGCCTTTTCAGAAAAAAGCTTCTGCCGAGAGCGAGCACCGTGACATGCTGAGTCTCTGGGAAAGCAGAGATCCCCCAAAGCTGTTGTGCCTGTGGATAGGCTGCAGAGGGATAGTGAATACCAGCAAGATCTTTCAGGGCTAGCACCTTCCTTGTGGGAGAAGGAGCCACACTTTTGCCTTCTCAGAAAAAGCTTCTGCCGAGAACGAGCACCGTGACATGCTGAGTCTCTGGGAAAGCAGAGATCCCCCAAAGCTGTTGTGCCTGTGGATAGGCTGCAGGGGGGATAGTGAAAAACTGCATTAGTTTTCATGGGCTGGCACCTTCCCTGTGGGAGAAGGAGCCGTAAGTTTGCCTTTTCAGAAAAAAGCTTCTGCCGAGAGCGAGCACCGTGACATGCTGAGTCTCTGGGAAAGCAGAGATCCCCAAAGCTGTTGTGCCTGTGGATAGGCTGCAGAGGGATAGTGAAAAACTGCATTAGTTTTCAGGGCTGGCACCTTCCCTGTGGGAGAAGGAGCCGTAAGTTTGCCTTTTCAGAAAAAAGCTTCTGCCGAGAGCGAGCACCGTGACATGCTGAGTCTCTGGGAAAGCAGAGATCCCCAAAGCTGTTGTGCCTGTGGATAGGCTGCAGAGGGATAGTGAAAAAACTGCATTAGTTTCAGGGCTGGCACCTTCCCTGTGGGAGAAGGAGCCGTAAGTTTGCCTTTTCAGAAAAAAGCTTCTGCCGAGAGCGAGCACCGTGACATGCTGAGTCTCTGGGAAAGCAGAGATCCCAAAAGCTGTTGTGCCTGTGGATAGGCTGCAGAGGGATAGTGAAAAACTGCATTAGTTTTCAGGGCTGGCACCTTCCCTGTGGGAGAAGGAGCCGTAAGTTTGCCTTTTCAGAAAAAAGCTTCTGCCGAGAGCGAGCACCGTGACATGCTGAGTCTCTGGGAAAGCAGAGATCCCCAAAGCTGTTGTGCCTGTGGATAGGCTGCAGAGGGATAGTGAATACCAGCAAGATCTTTCAGGGCTAGCACCTTCCTTGTGGGAGAAGGAGCCACACTTTTGCCTTCTCAGAAAAAGCTTCTGCCGAGAACGAGCACCGTGACATGCTGAGTCTCTGGGAAAGCAGAGATCCCCAAAGCTGTTGTGCCTGTGGATAGGCTGCAGAGGGATAGTGAATACCAGCAAGATCTTTCAGGGCTAGCACCTTCCTTGTGGGAGAAGGAGGCCACACTTTTGCCTTCTCAGAAAAAGCTTCTGCCGAGAACGAGCACCGTGACATGCTGAGTCTCTGGGAAAGCAGAGATCCCCAAAGCTGTTGTGCCTGTGGATAGCTGCAGGGGGATAGTGAAAAAACTGCATTAGTTTTTCAGGGCTGGCACCTTCCCTGTGGGAGAAGGAGCCGTAAGTTTGCCTTTTCAGAAAAAAGCTTCTGCCGAGAGCGAGCACCGTGACATGCTGAGTCTCTGGGAAAGCAGAGATCCCAAAAGCTGTTGTGCCTGTGGATAGGCTGCAGAGGGATAGTGAAAAACTGCATTAGTTTTCAGGGCTGGCACCTTCCCTGTGGGAGAAGGAGCCGTAAGTTTGCCTTTTCAGAAAAAAGCTTCTGCCGAGAGCGAGCACCGTGACATGCTGAGTCTCTGGGAAAGCAGAGATCCCCAAAGCTGTTGTGCCTGTGGATAGGCTGCAGAGGGATAGTGAAAAACTGCATTAGTTTTCAGGGCTGGCACCTTCCCTGTGGGAGAAGGAGCCGTAAGTTTGCCTTTTCAGAAAAAAGCTTCTGCCGAGAGCGAGCACCGTGGACATGCTGAGTCTCTGGGAAAGCAGAGATCCCAAAAGCTGTTGTGCCTGTGGATAGGCTGCAGAGGGATAGTGAAAAACTGCATTAGTTTTCAGGGCTGGCACCTTCCCTGTGGGAGAAGGAGCCGTAAGTTTGCCTTTTCAGAAAAAAGCTTCTGCCGAGAGCGAGCACCGTGACATGCTGAGCTCTCTGGGAAAGCAGGAGATCCCCAAAGCTGTTGTGCCTGTGGATAGGCTGCAGAGGGATAGTGAAAAACTGCATTAGTTTTCAGGGCTGGCACCTTCCCTGTGGGAGAAGGAGCCGTAAGTTTGCCTTTTCAGAAAAAAGCTTTCTGCCGAGAGCCGAGCACCGTGACATGCTGAGTCTCTGGGAAAGCAGAGATCCCCAAAGCTGTTGTGCCTGTGGATAGGCTGCAGAGGGATAGTGAAAAACTGCATTAGTTTTCAGGGCTGGCACCTTCCCTGTGGGAGAAGGAGCCGTAAGTTTGCCTTTTCAGAAAAAAGCTTCTGCCGAGAGCGAGCACCGTGACATGCTGAGTCTCTGGGAAAGCAGAGATCCCAAAAGCTGTTGTGCCTGTGGATAGGCTGCAGAGGGATAGTGAAATACCAGCAAGATCTTTCAGGGCTAGCACCTTCCTTGTGGGAGAAGGAGCCACACTTTTGCCTTCTCAGAAAAAGCTTCTGCCGAGAACGAGCACCGTGACATGCTGAGTCTCTGGGAAAGCAGAGATCCCCAAAGCTGTTGTGCCTGTGGATAGGCTGCAGGGGGATAGTGAAAAACTGCATTAGTTTTCAGGGCTGGCACCTTCCCTGTGGGAGAAGGAGCCGTAAGTTTGCCTTTTCAGAAAAAAGCTTCTGCCCGAGAGCGAGCACCGTGACATGCTGAGTCTCTGGGGAAAGCAGAGATCCCAAAAGCTGTTGTGCCTGTGGATAGGCTGCAGAGGGATAGTGAATACCAGCAAGATCTTTCAGGGCTAGCACCTTCCTTGTGGGAGAAGGAGCCACACTTTTGCCTTTTCAGAAAAGCTTTTGCCGAGAGCGAGCACCGTGACATGCTGAGTCTCTGGGAAAGCAGAGATCCCCAAAGCTGTTGTGCCTGTGGATAGGCTGCAGAGGGATAGTGAAAAACTGCATTAGTTTTCAGGGCTGGCACCTTCCCTGTGGGAGAAGGAGCCGTAAGTTTGCCTTTTCAGAAAAAAGCTTCTGCCGAGAGCGAGCACCGTGACATGCTGAGTCTCTGGGAAAGCAGAGATCCCCAAAGCTGTTGTGCCTGTGGATAGGCTGCAGAGGGATAGTGAATACCAGCAAGATCTTTCAGGGCTAGCACCTTCCTTGTGGGAGAAGGAGCCACACTTTTGCCTTCTCAGAAAAAGCTTCTGCCGAGAACGAGCACCGTGACATGCTGAGTCTCTGGGAAAGCAGAGATCCCCAAAGCTGTTGTGCCTGTGGATAGGCTGCAGGGGGATAGGGGGATAGTGAAAAACTGCATTAGTTTTCAGGGCTGGCACCTTCCCTGTGGGAGAAGGAGCCGTAAGTTTGCCTTTTCAGAAAAAAGCTTCTGCCGAGAGCGAGCACCGTGACATGCTGAGTCTCTGGGAAAGCAGAGATCCAAAAGCTGTTGTGCCTGTGGATAGTCTGCAGAGGGATAGTGAAAAACTGCATTAGTTTTCAGGGCTGGCACCCTTCCCTGTGGGAGAAGGAGCCGTAAGTTTGCCTTTTCAGAAAAAGCTTCTGCCGAGAGCGAGCACCGTGACATGCTGAGTCTCTGGGAAAGCAGAGATCCCAAAAGCTGTTGTGGCCTGTGGATAGGCTGCAGAGGGATAGTGAATACCAGCAAGATCTTTCAGGGCTAGCACCTCCTTGTGGGAGAAGGAGCCACACTTTTGCCTTCTCAGAAAAAGCTTTTGCCGAGAGCGAGCCACCGTGACATGCTGAGTCTCTGGGAAAGCAGAGATCCCCAAAGCTGTTGTGCCTGTGGATAGGCTGCAGAGGGATAGTGGAAAAACTGCATTAGTTTTCAGGGCTGGCACCTTCCCTGTGGGAGAAGGAGCCGTAAGTTTGCCTTTTCAGAAAAAAGCTTCTGCCGAGAGCGAGCACCGTGACATGCTGAGTCTCTGGGAAAGCAGAGATCCCCAAAGCTGTTGTGCCTGTGGATAGGCTGCAGAGGGATAGTGAAAAACTGCATTAGTTTTCAGGGCTGGCACCTTCCCTGTGGGAGAAGGAGCCGTAAGTTTGCTTTTCAGAAAAAAAGCTTCTGCCGAGAGCGAGCACCGTGACATGCTGAGTCTCTGGGAAAGCAGAGATCCCAAAGCTGTTGTGCCTGTGGATAGGCTGCAGAGGGATAGTGAAAAAACTGCATTAGTTTTCAGGGCTGGCACCTTCCCTGTGGGAGAAGGAGCCGTAAGTTTGCCTTTTCAGAAAAAAGCTTCTGCCGAGAGCGAGCACCGTGACATGCTGAGTCTCTGGGAAAGCAGAGATCCCCAAAGCTGTTGTGCCTGTGGATAGGCTGCAGAGGGATAGTGAAAAACTGCATTAGTTTTCAGGGCTGGCACCTTCCCTGTGGAGAAGGAGCCGTAAGTTTGCCTTTCAGAAAAAAGCTTCTGCCGAGAGCGAGCACCGTGACATGCTGAGTCTCTGGGAAGCAGAGATCCCCAAAAGCTGTTGTGGCCTGTGGATAGGCTGCAGAGGGATAGTGAATACCAGCAAGATCTTTCAGGGCTAGCACCTTCCTTGTGGGAGAAGGAGCCACACTTTTGCCTTCTCAGAAAAAGCTTCTGCCGAGAACGAGCACCGTGACATGCTGAGTCTCTGGGAAAGCAGAGATCCCCAAAGCTGTTGTGCCTGTGGATAGGCTGCAGGGGGATAGTGAAAAACTGCATTAGTTTTCAGGGCTGGCACCTTCCCTGTGGGAGAAGGAGCCGTAAGTTTGCCTTTTCAGAAAAAAGCTTCTGCCGAGAGCGAGCACCGTGACATGCTGAGTCTCTGGGGAAAGCAGAGATCCCAAAAGCTGTTGTGCCTGTGGATAGGCTGCAGAGGGATAGTGAAAAACTGCATTAGTTTTCAGGGCTGGCACCTTCCCTGTGGGAGAAGGAGCCGTAAGTTTGCCTTTTCAGAAAAAAGCTTCTGCCGAGAGCGAGCACCGTGACATGCTGAGTCTCTGGGAAAGCAGAGATCCCAAAAGCTGTTGTGCCTGTGGATAGGCTGCAGAGGGATAGTGAAAAACTGCATTAGTTTTCAGGGCTGGCACCTTCCCTGTGGGAGAAGGAGCCGTAAGTTTGCCTTTTCAGAAAAAAGCTTCTGCCGAGAGCGAGCACCGTGACATGCTGAGTCTCTGGGAAAGCAGAGATCCCCAAAGCTGTTGTGCCTGTGGATAGGCTGCAGAGGGATAGTGAAAAACTGCATTAGTTTTCAGGGCTGGCACCTTCCCTGTGGGAGAAGGAGCCGTAAGTTTGCCTTTTCAGAAAAAAGCTTCTGCCGAGAGCGAGCACCGTGACATGCTGAGTCTCTGGGAAAGCAGAGATCCCCAAAGCTGTTGTGCCTGTGGATAGGCTGCAGAGGGATAGTGAAAAACTGCATTAGTTTTCAGGGCTGGCACCTTCCCTGTGGGAGAAGGAGCCGTAAGTTTGCCTTTTCAGAAAAAAGCTTCTGCCGAGAGCGAGCACCGTGACATGCTGAGTCTCTGGGAAAGCAGAGATCCCCAAAGCTGTTGTGCCTGTGGATAGGCTGCAGAGGGATAGTGAAAAACTGCATTAGTTTTCAGGGCTGGCACCTTCCCTGTGGGAGAAGGAGCCGTAAGTTTGCCTTTTCAGAAAAAAGCTTCTGCCGAGAGCGAGCACCGTGACATGCTGAGTCTCTGGGAAAGCAGAGATCCCCAAAGCTGTTGTGCCTGTGGATAGGCTGCAGAGGGATAGTGAAAAACTGCATTAGTTTTCAGGGCTGGCACCTTCCCTGTGGGAGAAGGAGCCGTAAGTTTGCCTTTTCAGAAAAAAGCTTCTGCCGAGAGCGAGCACCGTGACATGCTGAGTCTCTGGGAAAGCAGAGATCCCAAAAGCTGTTGTGCCTGTGGATAGGCTGCAGAGGGATAGTGAAAAACTGCATTAGTTTTCAGGGCTGGCACCTTCCCTGTGGGAGAAGGAGCCGTAAGTTTGCCTTTTCAGAAAAAAGCTTCTGCCGAGAGCGAGCACCGTGACATGCTGAGTCTCTGGGAAAGCAGAGATCCCCAAAGCTGTTGTGCCTGTGGATAGGCTGCAGAGGGATAGTGAAAAACTGCATTAGTTTTCAGGGCTGGCACCTTCCCTGTGGGAGAAGGAGCCGTAAGTTTGCCTTTTCAGAAAAAAGCTTCTGCCGAGAGCGAGCACCGTGACATGCTGAGTCTCTGGGAAAGCAGAGATCCCAAAAGCTGTTGTGCCTGTGGATAGGCTGCAGAGGGATAGTGAATACCAGCAAGATCTTTCAGGGCTAGCACCTTCCTTGTGGGAGAAGGAGCCACACTTTTGCCTTCTCAGAAAAAGCTTCTGCCGAGAACGAGCACCGTGACATGCTGAGTCTCTGGGAAAGCAGAGATCCCAAAAGCTGTTGTGCCTGTGGATAGGCTGCAGAGGGATAGTGAAAAACTGCATTAGTTTTCAGGGCTGGCACCTTCCCTGTGGGAGAAGGAGCCGTAAGTTTGCCTTTTCAGAAAAAAGCTTCTGCCGAGAGCGAGCACCGTGACATGCTGAGTCTCTGGGAAAGCAGAGATCCCCAAAGCTGTTGTGCCTGTGGATAGGCTGCAGAGGGATAGTGAAAAACTGCATTAGTTTTCAGGGCTGGCACCTTCCCTGTGGGAGAAGGAGCCGTAAGTTTGCCTTTTCAGAAAAAAGCTTCTGCCGAGAGCGAGCACCGTGACATGCTGAGTCTCTGGGAAAGCAGAGATCCCCAAAGCTGTTGTGCCTGTGGATAGGCTGCAGAGGGATAGTGAAAAACTGCATTAGTTTTCAGGGCTGGCACCTTCCCTGTGGGAGAAGGAGCCGTAAGTTTGCCTTTTCAGAAAAAAGCTTCTGCCGAGAGCGAGCACCGTGACATGCTGAGTCTCTGGGAAAGCAGAGATCCCCAAAGCTGTTGTGCCTGTGGATAGGCTGCAGAGGGATAGTGAAAAACTGCATTAGTTTTCAGGGCTGGCACCTTCCCTGTGGGAGAAGGAGCCGTAAGTTTGCCTTTTCAGAAAAAAGCTTCTGCCGAGAGCGAGCACCGTGACATGCTGAGTCTCTGGGAAAGCAGAGATCCCCAAAGCTGTTGTGCCTGTGGATAGGCTGCAGAGGGATAGTGAAAAACTGCATTAGTTTTCAGGGCTGGCACCTTCCCTGTGGGAGAAGGAGCCGTAAGTTTGCCTTTTCAGAAAAAAGCTTCTGCCGAGAGCGAGCACCGTGACATGCTGAGTCTCTGGGAAAGCAGAGATCCCAAAAGCTGTTGTGCCTGTGGATAGGCTGCAGAGGGATAGTGAAAAACTGCATTAGTTTTCAGGGCTGGCACCTTCCCTGTGGGAGAAGGAGCCGTAAGTTTGCCTTTTCAGAAAAAAGCTTCTGCCGAGAGCGAGCACCGTGACATGCTGAGTCTCTGGGAAAGCAGAGATCCCCAAAGCTGTTGTGCCTGTGGATAGGCTGCAGAGGGATAGTGAAAAACTGCATTAGTTTTCAGGGCTGGCACCTTCCCTGTGGGAGAAGGAGCCGTAAGTTTGCCTTTTCAGAAAAAAGCTTCTGCCGAGAGCGAGCACCGTGACATGCTGAGTCTCTGGGAAAGCAGAGATCCCAAAAGCTGTTGTGCCTGTGGATAGGCTGCAGAGGGATAGTGAAAAACTGCATTAGTTTTCAGGGCTGGCACCTTCCCTGTGGGAGAAGGAGCCGTAAGTTTGCCTTTTCAGAAAAAAGCTTCTGCCGAGAGCGAGCACCGTGACATGCTGAGTCTCTGGGAAAGCAGAGATCCCCAAAGCTGTTGTGCCTGTGGATAGGCTGCAGAGGGATAGTGAAAAACTGCATTAGTTTTCAGGGCTGGCACCTTCCCTGTGGGAGAAGGAGCCGTAAGTTTGCCTTTTCAGAAAAAAGCTTCTGCCGAGAGCGAGCACCGTGACATGCTGAGTCTCTGGGAAAGCAGAGATCCCCAAAGCTGTTGTGCCTGTGGATAGGCTGCAGAGGGATAGTGAAAAACTGCATTAGTTTTCAGGGCTGGCACCTTCCCTGTGGGAGAAGGAGCCGTAAGTTTGCCTTTTCAGAAAAAAGCTTCTGCCGAGAGCGAGCACCGTGACATGCTGAGTCTCTGGGAAAGCAGAGATCCCAAAAGCTGTTGTGCCTGTGGATAGGCTGCAGAGGGATAGTGAATACCAGCAAGATCTTTCAGGGCTAGCACCTTCCTTGTGGGAGAAGGAGCCACACTTTTGCCTTCTCAGAAAAAGCTTCTGCCGAGAACGAGCACCGTGACATGCTGAGTCTCTGGGAAAGCAGAGATCCCCAAAGCTGTTGTGCCTGTGGATAGGCTGCAGGGGGATAGTGAAAAACTGCATTAGTTTTCAGGGCTGGCACCTTCCCTGTGGGAGAAGGAGCCGTAAGTTTGCCTTTTCAGAAAAAAGCTTCTGCCGAGAGCGAGCACCGTGACATGCTGAGTCTCTGGGAAAGCAGAGATCCCAAAAGCTGTTGTGCCTGTGGATAGGCTGCAGAGGGATAGTGAATACCAGCAAGATCTTTCAGGGCTAGCACCTTCCTTGTGGGAGAAGGAGCCACACTTTTGCCTTTTCAGAAAAAGCTTTTGCCGAGAGCGAGCACCGTGACATGCTGAGTCTCTGGGAAAGCAGAGATCCCCAAAGCTGTTGTGCCTGTGGATAGGCTGCAGAGGGATAGTGAAAAACTGCATTAGTTTTCAGGGCTGGCACCTTCCCTGTGGGAGAAGGAGCCGTAAGTTTGCCTTTTCAGAAAAAAGCTTCTGCCGAGAGCGAGCACCGTGACATGCTGAGTCTCTGGGAAAGCAGAGATCCCCAAAGCTGTTGTGCCTGTGGATAGGCTGCAGAGGGATAGTGAAAAACTGCATTAGTTTTCAGGGCTGGCACCTTCCCTGTGGGAGAAGGAGCCGTAAGTTTGCCTTTTCAGAAAAAAGCTTCTGCCGAGAGCGAGCACCGTGACATGCTGAGTCTCTGGGAAAGCAGAGATCCCCAAAGCTGTTGTGCCTGTGGATAGGCTGCAGAGGGATAGTGAAAAACTGCATTAGTTTTCAGGGCTGGCACCTTCCCTGTGGGAGAAGGAGCCGTAAGTTTGCCTTTTCAGAAAAAAGCTTCTGCCGAGAGCGAGCACCGTGACATGCTGAGTCTCTGGGAAAGCAGAGATCCCCAAAGCTGTTGTGCCTGTGGATAGGCTGCAGAGGGATAGTGAAAAACTGCATTAGTTTTCAGGGCTGGCACCTTCCCTGTGGGAGAAGGAGCCGTAAGTTTGCCTTTTCAGAAAAAAGCTTCTGCCGAGAGCGAGCACCGTGACATGCTGAGTCTCTGGGAAAGCAGAGATCCCCAAAGCTGTTGTGCCTGTGGATAGGCTGCAGAGGGATAGTGAAAAACTGCATTAGTTTTCAGGGCTGGCACCTTCCCTGTGGGAGAAGGAGCCGTAAGTTTGCCTTTTCAGAAAAAAGCTTCTGCCGAGAGCGAGCACCGTGACATGCTGAGTCTCTGGGAAAGCAGAGATCCCAAAAGCTGTTGTGCCTGTGGATAGGCTGCAGAGGGATAGTGAATACCAGCAAGATCTTTCAGGGCTAGCACCTTCCTTGTGGGAGAAGGAGCCACACTTTTGCCTTCTCAGAAAAAGCTTCTGCCGAGAACGAGCACCGTGACATGCTGAGTCTCTGGGAAAGCAGAGATCCCAAAAGCTGTTGTGCCTGTGGATAGGCTGCAGAGGGATAGTGAAAAACTGCATTAGTTTTCAGGGCTGGCACCTTCCCTGTGGGAGAAGGAGCCGTAAGTTTGCCTTTTCAGAAAAAAGCTTCTGCCGAGAGCGAGCACCGTGACATGCTGAGTCTCTGGGAAAGCAGAGATCCCCAAAGCTGTTGTGCCTGTGGATAGGCTGCAGAGGGATAGTGAAAAACTGCATTAGTTTTCAGGGCTGGCACCTTCCCTGTGGGAGAAGGAGCCGTAAGTTTGCCTTTTCAGAAAAAAGCTTCTGCCGAGAGCGAGCACCGTGACATGCTGAGTCTCTGGGAAAGCAGAGATCCCCAAAGCTGTTGTGCCTGTGGATAGGCTGCAGAGGGATAGTGAAAAACTGCATTAGTTTTCAGGGCTGGCACCTTCCCTGTGGGAGAAGGAGCCGTAAGTTTGCCTTTTCAGAAAAAAGCTTCTGCCGAGAGCGAGCACCGTGACATGCTGAGTCTCTGGGAAAGCAGAGATCCCCAAAGCTGTTGTGCCTGTGGATAGGCTGCAGAGGGATAGTGAAAAACTGCATTAGTTTTCAGGGCTGGCACCTTCCCTGTGGGAGAAGGAGCCGTAAGTTTGCCTTTTCAGAAAAAAGCTTCTGCCGAGAGCGAGCACCGTGACATGCTGAGTCTCTGGGAAAGCAGAGATCCCCAAAGCTGTTGTGCCTGTGGATAGGCTGCAGAGGGATAGTGAAAAACTGCATTAGTTTTCAGGGCTGGCACCTTCCCTGTGGGAGAAGGAGCCGTAAGTTTGCCTTTTCAGAAAAAAGCTTCTGCCGAGAGCGAGCACCGTGACATGCTGAGTCTCTGGGAAAGCAGAGATCCCAAAAGCTGTTGTGCCTGTGGATAGGCTGCAGAGGGATAGTGAAAAACTGCATTAGTTTTCAGGGCTGGCACCTTCCCTGTGGGAGAAGGAGCCGTAAGTTTGCCTTTTCAGAAAAAAGCTTCTGCCGAGAGCGAGCACCGTGACATGCTGAGTCTCTGGGAAAGCAGAGATCCCCAAAGCTGTTGTGCCTGTGGATAGGCTGCAGAGGGATAGTGAAAAACTGCATTAGTTTTCAGGGCTGGCACCTTCCCTGTGGGAGAAGGAGCCGTAAGTTTGCCTTTTCAGAAAAAAGCTTCTGCCGAGAGCGAGCACCGTGACATGCTGAGTCTCTGGGAAAGCAGAGATCCCAAAAGCTGTTGTGCCTGTGGATAGGCTGCAGAGGGATAGTGAAAAACTGCATTAGTTTTCAGGGCTGGCACCTTCCCTGTGGGAGAAGGAGCCGTAAGTTTGCCTTTTCAGAAAAAAGCTTCTGCCGAGAGCGAGCACCGTGACATGCTGAGTCTCTGGGAAAGCAGAGATCCCCAAAGCTGTTGTGCCTGTGGATAGGCTGCAGAGGGATAGTGAAAAACTGCATTAGTTTTCAGGGCTGGCACCTTCCCTGTGGGAGAAGGAGCCGTAAGTTTGCCTTTTCAGAAAAAAGCTTCTGCCGAGAGCGAGCACCGTGACATGCTGAGTCTCTGGGAAAGCAGAGATCCCCAAAGCTGTTGTGCCTGTGGATAGGCTGCAGAGGGATAGTGAAAAACTGCATTAGTTTTCAGGGCTGGCACCTTCCCTGTGGGAGAAGGAGCCGTAAGTTTGCCTTTTCAGAAAAAAGCTTCTGCCGAGAGCGAGCACCGTGACATGCTGAGTCTCTGGGAAAGCAGAGATCCCCAAAGCTGTTGTGCCTGTGGATAGGCTGCAGAGGGATAGTGAAAAACTGCATTAGTTTTCAGGGCTGGCACCTTCCCTGTGGGAGAAGGAGCCGTAAGTTTGCCTTTTCAGAAAAAAGCTTCTGCCGAGAGCGAGCACCGTGACATGCTGAGTCTCTGGGAAAGCAGAGATCCCAAAAGCTGTTGTGCCTGTGGATAGGCTGCAGAGGGATAGTGAATACCAGCAAGATCTTTCAGGGCTAGCACCTTCCTTGTGGGAGAAGGAGCCACACTTTTGCCTTCTCAGAAAAAGCTTCTGCCGAGAACGAGCACCGTGACATGCTGAGTCTCTGGGAAAGCAGAGATCCCAAAAGCTGTTGTGCCTGTGGATAGGCTGCAGAGGGATAGTGAAAAACTGCATTAGTTTTCAGGGCTGGCACCTTCCCTGTGGGAGAAGGAGCCGTAAGTTTGCCTTTTCAGAAAAAAGCTTCTGCCGAGAGCGAGCACCGTGACATGCTGAGTCTCTGGGAAAGCAGAGATCCCCAAAGCTGTTGTGCCTGTGGATAGGCTGCAGAGGGATAGTGAAAAACTGCATTAGTTTTCAGGGCTGGCACCTTCCCTGTGGGAGAAGGAGCCGTAAGTTTGCCTTTTCAGAAAAAAGCTTCTGCCGAGAGCGAGCACCGTGACATGCTGAGTCTCTGGGAAAGCAGAGATCCCCAAAGCTGTTGTGCCTGTGGATAGGCTGCAGAGGGATAGTGAAAAACTGCATTAGTTTTCAGGGCTGGCACCTTCCCTGTGGGAGAAGGAGCCGTAAGTTTGCCTTTTCAGAAAAAAGCTTCTGCCGAGAGCGAGCACCGTGACATGCTGAGTCTCTGGGAAAGCAGAGATCCCCAAAGCTGTTGTGCCTGTGGATAGGCTGCAGAGGGATAGTGAAAAACTGCATTAGTTTTCAGGGCTGGCACCTTCCCTGTGGGAGAAGGAGCCGTAAGTTTGCCTTTTCAGAAAAAAGCTTCTGCCGAGAGCGAGCACCGTGACATGCTGAGTCTCTGGGAAAGCAGAGATCCCCAAAGCTGTTGTGCCTGTGGATAGGCTGCAGAGGGATAGTGAAAAACTGCATTAGTTTTCAGGGCTGGCACCTTCCCTGTGGGAGAAGGAGCCGTAAGTTTGCCTTTTCAGAAAAAAGCTTCTGCCGAGAGCGAGCACCGTGACATGCTGAGTCTCTGGGAAAGCAGAGATCCCAAAAGCTGTTGTGCCTGTGGATAGGCTGCAGAGGGATAGTGAAAAACTGCATTAGTTTTCAGGGCTGGCACCTTCCCTGTGGGAGAAGGAGCCGTAAGTTTGCCTTTTCAGAAAAAAGCTTCTGCCGAGAGCGAGCACCGTGACATGCTGAGTCTCTGGGAAAGCAGAGATCCCCAAAGCTGTTGTGCCTGTGGATAGGCTGCAGAGGGATAGTGAAAAACTGCATTAGTTTTCAGGGCTGGCACCTTCCCTGTGGGAGAAGGAGCCGTAAGTTTGCCTTTTCAGAAAAAAGCTTCTGCCGAGAGCGAGCACCGTGACATGCTGAGTCTCTGGGAAAGCAGAGATCCCAAAAGCTGTTGTGCCTGTGGATAGGCTGCAGAGGGATAGTGAAAAACTGCATTAGTTTTCAGGGCTGGCACCTTCCCTGTGGGAGAAGGAGCCGTAAGTTTGCCTTTTCAGAAAAAAGCTTCTGCCGAGAGCGAGCACCGTGACATGCTGAGTCTCTGGGAAAGCAGAGATCCCCAAAGCTGTTGTGCCTGTGGATAGGCTGCAGAGGGATAGTGAAAAACTGCATTAGTTTTCAGGGCTGGCACCTTCCCTGTGGGAGAAGGAGCCGTAAGTTTGCCTTTTCAGAAAAAAGCTTCTGCCGAGAGCGAGCACCGTGACATGCTGAGTCTCTGGGAAAGCAGAGATCCCCAAAGCTGTTGTGCCTGTGGATAGGCTGCAGAGGGATAGTGAAAAACTGCATTAGTTTTCAGGGCTGGCACCTTCCCTGTGGGAGAAGGAGCCGTAAGTTTGCCTTTTCAGAAAAAAGCTTCTGCCGAGAGCGAGCACCGTGACATGCTGAGTCTCTGGGAAAGCAGAGATCCCAAAAGCTGTTGTGCCTGTGGATAGGCTGCAGAGGGATAGTGAATACCAGCAAGATCTTTCAGGGCTAGCACCTTCCTTGTGGGAGAAGGAGCCACACTTTTGCCTTCTCAGAAAAAGCTTCTGCCGAGAACGAGCACCGTGACATGCTGAGTCTCTGGGAAAGCAGAGATCCCCAAAGCTGTTGTGCCTGTGGATAGGCTGCAGGGGGATAGTGAAAAACTGCATTAGTTTTCAGGGCTGGCACCTTCCCTGTGGGAGAAGGAGCCGTAAGTTTGCCTTTTCAGAAAAAAGCTTCTGCCGAGAGCGAGCACCGTGACATGCTGAGTCTCTGGGAAAGCAGAGATCCCAAAAGCTGTTGTGCCTGTGGATAGGCTGCAGAGGGATAGTGAATACCAGCAAGATCTTTCAGGGCTAGCACCTTCCTTGTGGGAGAAGGAGCCACACTTTTGCCTTTTCAGAAAAAGCTTTTGCCGAGAGCGAGCACCGTGACATGCTGAGTCTCTGGGAAAGCAGAGATCCCCAAAGCTGTTGTGCCTGTGGATAGGCTGCAGAGGGATAGTGAAAAACTGCATTAGTTTTCAGGGCTGGCACCTTCCCTGTGGGAGAAGGAGCCGTAAGTTTGCCTTTTCAGAAAAAAGCTTCTGCCGAGAGCGAGCACCGTGACATGCTGAGTCTCTGGGAAAGCAGAGATCCCCAAAGCTGTTGTGCCTGTGGATAGGCTGCAGAGGGATAGTGAATACCAGCAAGATCTTTCAGGGCTAGCACCTTCCTTGTGGGAGAAGGAGCCACACTTTTGCCTTCTCAGAAAAAGCTTCTGCCGAGAACGAGCACCGTGACATGCTGAGTCTCTGGGAAAGCAGAGATCCCCAAAGCTGTTGTGCCTGTGGATAGGCTGCAGGGGGATAGTGTAAAACTGCATTAGTTTTCAGTGCTAGCACCTTCCCTGTGGGAGAAGGAGCCGTAAGTTTGCCTTTTCAGAAAAAAGCTTCTGCCGAGAGCGAGCACCGTGACATGCTGAGTCTCTGGGAAAGCAGAGATCCCAAAAGCTGTTGTGCCTGTGGATAGGCTGCAGAGGGATAGTGAATACCAGCAAGATCTTTCAGGGCTAGCACCTTCCTTGTGGGAGAAGGAGCCACACTTTTGCCTTCTCAGAAAAAGCTTCTGCCGAGAACGAGCACCGTGACATGCTGAGTCTCTGGGAAAGCAGAGATCCCCAAAGCTGTTGTGCCTGTGGATAGGCTGCAGAGGGATAGTGAAAAACTGCATTAGTTTTCAGGGCTGGCACCTTCCCTGTGGGAGAAGGAGCCGTAAGTTTGCCTTTTCAGAAAAAAGCTTCTGCCGAGAGCGAGCACCGTGACATGCTGAGTCTCTGGGAAAGCAGAGATCCCAAAAGCTGTTGTGCCTGTGGATAGGCTGCAGAGGGATAGTGAAAAACTGCATTAGTTTTCAGGGCTGGCACCTTCCCTGTGGGAGAAGGAGCCGTAAGTTTGCCTTTTCAGAAAAAAGCTTCTGCCGAGAGCGAGCACCGTGACATGCTGAGTCTCTGGGAAAGCAGAGATCCCCAAAGCTGTTGTGCCTGTGGATAGGCTGCAGAGGGATAGTGAAAAACTGCATTAGTTTTCAGGGCTGGCACCTTCCCTGTGGGAGAAGGAGCCGTAAGTTTGCCTTTTCAGAAAAAAGCTTCTGCCGAGAGCGAGCACCGTGACATGCTGAGTCTCTGGGAAAGCAGAGATCCCCAAAGTTGTTGTGCCTGTGGATAGGCTGCAGAGGGATAGTGAATACCAGCAAGATCTTTCAGGGCTAGCACCTTCCTTGTGGGAGAAGGAGCCACACTTTTGCCTTCTCAGAAAAAGCTTCTGCCGAGAACGAGCACCGTGACATGCTGAGTCTCTGGGAAAGCAGAGATCCCCAAAGCTGTTGTGCCTGTGGATAGGCTGCAGGGGGATAGTGAAAAACTGCATTAGTTTTCAGGGCTAGCACCTTCCCTGAGGGAGAAGGAGCCGAAAGTTTTCTTTTTCAGAAAAAAGCTTCTGCCGAGAGCGAGCACCGTGACATGCTGAGTCTCTGGGAAAGCAGAGATCCCCAAAGCTGTTGTGCCTGTGGATAGGCTGCAGAGGGATAGTGAAAAACTGCATTAGTTTTCAGGGCTGGCACCTTCCCTGTGGGAGAAGGAGCCGTAAGTTTGCCTTTTCAGAAAAAAGCTTCTGCCGAGAGCGAGCACCGTGACATGCTGAGTCTCTGGGAAAGCAGAGATCCCCAAAGCTGTTGTGCCTGTGGATAGGCTGCAGAGGGATAGTGAAAAACTGCATTAGTTTTCAGGGCTGGCACCTTCCCTGTGGGAGAAGGAGCCGTAAGTTTGCCTTTTCAGAAAAAAGCTTCTGCCGAGAGCGAGCACCGTGACATGCTGAGTCTCTGGGAAAGCAGAGATCCCCAAAGCTGTTGTGCCTGTGGATAGGCTGCAGAGGGATAGTGAATACCAGCAAGATCTTTCAGGGCTAGCACCTTCCTTGTGGGAGAAGGAGCCACACTTTTGCCTTCTCAGAAAAAGCTTCTGCCGAGAACGAGCACCGTGACATGCTGAGTCTCTGGGAAAGCAGAGATCCCCAAAGCTGTTGTGCCTGTGGATAGGCTGCAGGGGGATAGTGAAAAACTGCATTAGTTTTCAGGGCTAGCACCTTCCCTGAGGGAGAAGGAGCCGAAAGTTTTCTTTTTCAGAAAAAAGCTTCTGCCGAGAGCGAGCACCGTGACATGCTGAGTCTCTGGGAAAGCAGAGATCCCCAAAGCTGTTGTGCCTGTGGATAGGCTGCAGAGGGATAGTGAAAAACTGCATTAGTTTTCAGGGCTGGCACCTTCCCTGTGGGAGAAGGAGCCGTAAGTTTGCCTTTTCAGAAAAAAGCTTCTGCCGAGAGCGAGCACCGTGACATGCTGAGTCTCTGGGAAAGCAGAGATCCCCAAAGCTGTTGTGCCTGTGGATAGGCTGCAGAGGGATAGTGAAAAACTGCATTAGTTTTCAGGGCTGGCACCTTCCCTGTGGGAGAAGGAGCCGTAAGTTTGCCTTTTCAGAAAAAAGCTTCTGCCGAGAGCGAGCACCGTGACATGCTGAGTCTCTGGGAAAGCAGAGATCCCCAAAGCTGTTGTGCCTGTGGATAGGCTGCAGAGGGATAGTGAAAAACTGCATTAGTTTTCAGGGCTGGCACCTTCCCTGTGGGAGAAGGAGCCGTAAGTTTGCCTTTTCAGAAAAAAGCTTCTGCCGAGAGCGAGCACCGTGACATGCTGAGTCTCTGGGAAAGCAGAGATCCCCAAAGCTGTTGTGCCTGTGGATAGGCTGCAGAGGGATAGTGAATACCAGCAAGATCTTTCAGGGCTAGCACCTTCCTTGTGGGAGAAGGAGCCACACTTTTGCCTTCTCAGAAAAAGCTTCTGCCGAGAACGAGCACCGTGACATGCTGAGTCTCTGGGAAAGCAGAGATCCCCAAAGCTGTTGTGCCTGTGGATAGGCTGCAGGGGGATAGTGAAAAACTGCATTAGTTTTCAGGGCTGGCACCTTCCCTGTGGGAGAAGGAGCCGTAAGTTTGCCTTTTCAGAAAAAAGCTTCTGCCGAGAGCGAGCACCGTGACATGCTGAGTCTCTGGGAAAGCAGAGATCCCAAAAGCTGTTGTGCCTGTGGATAGGCTGCAGAGGGATAGTGAAAAACTGCATTAGTTTTCAGGGCTGGCACCTTCCCTGTGGGAGAAGGAGCCGTAAGTTTGCCTTTTCAGAAAAAAGCTTCTGCCGAGAGCGAGCACCGTGACATGCTGAGTCTCTGGGAAAGCAGAGATCCCAAAAGCTGTTGTGCCTGTGGATAGGCTGCAGAGGGATAGTGAATACCAGCAAGATCTTTCAGGGCTAGCACCTTCCTTGTGGGAGAAGGAGCCACACTTTTGCCTTCTCAGAAAAAGCTTCTGCCGAGAACGAGCACCGTGACATGCTGAGTCTCTGGGAAAGCAGAGATCCCCAAAGCTGTTGTGCCTGTGGATAGGCTGCAGGGGGATAGTGAAAAACTGCATTAGTTTTCAGGGCTGGCACCTTCCCTGTGGGAGAAGGAGCCGTAAGTTTGCCTTTTCAGAAAAAAGCTTCTGCCGAGAGCGAGCACCGTGACATGCTGAGTCTCTGGGAAAGCAGAGATCCCCAAAGCTGTTGTGCCTGTGGATAGGCTGCAGAGGGATAGTGAAAAACTGCATTAGTTTTCAGGGCTGGCACCTTCCCTGTGGGAGAAGGAGCCGTAAGTTTGCCTTTTCAGAAAAAAGCTTCTGCCGAGAGCGAGCACCGTGACATGCTGAGTCTCTGGGAAAGCAGAGATCCCAAAAGCTGTTGTGCCTGTGGATAGGCTGCAGAGGGATAGTGAAAAACTGCATTAGTTTTCAGGGCTGGCACCTTCCCTGTGGGAGAAGGAGCCGTAAGTTTGCCTTTTCAGAAAAAAGCTTCTGCCGAGAGCGAGCACCGTGACATGCTGAGTCTCTGGGAAAGCAGAGATCCCCAAAGCTGTTGTGCCTGTGGATAGGCTGCAGAGGGATAGTGAATACCAGCAAGATCTTTCAGGGCTAGCACCTTCCTTGTGGGAGAAGGAGCCACACTTTTGCCTTCTCAGAAAAAGCTTCTGCCGAGAACGAGCACCGTGACATGCTGAGTCTCTGGGAAAGCAGAGATCCCCAAAGCTGTTGTGCCTGTGGATAGGCTGCAGGGGGATAGTGAAAAACTGCATTAGTTTTCAGGGCTGGCACCTTCCCTGTGGGAGAAGGAGCCGTAAGTTTGCCTTTTCAGAAAAAAGCTTCTGCCGAGAGCGAGCACCGTGACATGCTGAGTCTCTGGGAAAGCAGAGATCCCAAAAGCTGTTGTGCCTGTGGATAGGCTGCAGAGGGATAGTGAAAAACTGCATTAGTTTTCAGGGCTGGCACCTTCCCTGTGGGAGAAGGAGCCGTAAGTTTGCCTTTTCAGAAAAAAGCTTCTGCCGAGAGCGAGCACCGTGACATGCTGAGTCTCTGGGAAAGCAGAGATCCCAAAAGCTGTTGTGCCTGTGGATAGGCTGCAGGGGGATAGTGAAAAACTGCATTAGTTTTCAGGGCTGGCACCTTCCCTGTGGGAGAAGGAGCCGTAAGTTTGCCTTTTCAGAAAAAAGCTTCTGCCGAGAGCGAGCACCGTGACATGCTGAGTCTCTGGGAAAGCAGAGATCCCCAAAGCTGTTGTGCCTGTGGATAGGCTGCAGAGGGATAGTGAAAAACTGCATTAGTTTTCAGGGCTGGCACCTTCCCTGTGGGAGAAGGAGCCGTAAGTTTGCCTTTTCAGAAAAAAGCTTCTGCCGAGAGCGAGCACCGTGACATGCTGAGTCTCTGGGAAAGCAGAGATCCCCAAAGCTGTTGTGCCTGTGGATAGGCTGCAGAGGGATAGTGAAAAACTGCATTAGTTTTCAGGGCTGGCACCTTCCCTGTGGGAGAAGGAGCCGTAAGTTTGCCTTTTCAGAAAAAAGCTTCTGCCGAGAGCGAGCACCGTGACATGCTGAGTCTCTGGGAAAGCAGAGATCCCCAAAGCTGTTGTGCCTGTGGATAGGCTGCAGAGGGATAGTGAAAAACTGCATTAGTTTTCAGGGCTGGCACCTTCCCTGTGGGAGAAGGAGCCGTAAGTTTGCCTTTTCAGAAAAAAGCTTCTGCCGAGAGCGAGCACCGTGACATGCTGAGTCTCTGGGAAAGCAGAGATCCCAAAAGCTGTTGTGCCTGTGGATAGGCTGCAGAGGGATAGTGAATACCAGCAAGATCTTTCAGGGCTAGCACCTTCCTTGTGGGAGAAGGAGCCACACTTTTGCCTTCTCAGAAAAAGCTTCTGCCGAGAACGAGCACCGTGACATGCTGAGTCTCTGGGAAAGCAGAGATCCCCAAAGCTGTTGTGCCTGTGGATAGGCTGCAGGGGGATAGTGAAAAACTGCATTAGTTTTCAGGGCTGGCACCTTCCCTGTGGGAGAAGGAGCCGTAAGTTTGCCTTTTCAGAAAAAAGCTTCTGCCGAGAGCGAGCACCGTGACATGCTGAGTCTCTGGGAAAGCAGAGATCCCAAAAGCTGTTGTGCCTGTGGATAGGCTGCAGAGGGATAGTGAATACCAGCAAGATCTTTCAGGGCTAGCACCTTCCTTGTGGGAGAAGGAGCCACACTTTTGCCTTTTCAGAAAAAGCTTTTGCCGAGAGCGAGCACCGTGACATGCTGAGTCTCTGGGAAAGCAGAGATCCCCAAAGCTGTTGTGCCTGTGGATAGGCTGCAGAGGGATAGTGAAAAACTGCATTAGTTTTCAGGGCTGGCACCTTCCCTGTGGGAGAAGGAGCCGTAAGTTTGCCTTTTCAGAAAAAAGCTTCTGCCGAGAGCGAGCACCGTGACATGCTGAGTCTCTGGGAAAGCAGAGATCCCCAAAGCTGTTGTGCCTGTGGATAGGCTGCAGAGGGATAGTGAATACCAGCAAGATCTTTCAGGGCTAGCACCTTCCTTGTGGGAGAAGGAGCCACACTTTTGCCTTCTCAGAAAAAGCTTCTGCCGAGAACGAGCACCGTGACATGCTGAGTCTCTGGGAAAGCAGAGATCCCCAAAGCTGTTGTGCCTGTGGATAGGCTGCAGGGGGATAGTGAAAAACTGCATTAGTTTTCAGGGCTGGCACCTTCCCTGTGGGAGAAGGAGCCGTAAGTTTGCCTTTTCAGAAAAAAGCTTCTGCCGAGAGCGAGCACCGTGACATGCTGAGTCTCTGGGAAAGCAGAGATCCCAAAAGCTGTTGTGCCTGTGGATAGGCTGCAGAGGGATAGTGAAAAACTGCATTAGTTTTCAGGGCTGGCACCTTCCCTGTGGGAGAAGGAGCCGTAAGTTTGCCTTTTCAGAAAAAAGCTTCTGCCGAGAGCGAGCACCGTGACATGCTGAGTCTCTGGGAAAGCAGAGATCCCCAAAGCTGTTGTGCCTGTGGATAGGCTGCAGAGGGATAGTGAAAAACTGCATTAGTTTTCAGGGCTGGCACCTTCCCTGTGGGAGAAGGAGCCGTAAGTTTGCCTTTTCAGAAAAAAGCTTCTGCCGAGAGCGAGCACCGTGACATGCTGAGTCTCTGGGAAAGCAGAGATCCCAAAAGCTGTTGTGCCTGTGGATAGGCTGCAGAGGGATAGTGAAAAACTGCATTAGTTTTCAGGGCTGGCACCTTCCCTGTGGGAGAAGGAGCCGTAAGTTTGCCTTTTCAGAAAAAAGCTTCTGCCGAGAGCGAGCACCGTGACATGCTGAGTCTCTGGGAAAGCAGAGATCCCCAAAGCTGTTGTGCCTGTGGATAGGCTGCAGAGGGATAGTGAAAAACTGCATTAGTTTTCAGGGCTGGCACCTTCCCTGTGGGAGAAGGAGCCGTAAGTTTGCCTTTTCAGAAAAAAGCTTCTGCCGAGAGCGAGCACCGTGACATGCTGAGTCTCTGGGAAAGCAGAGATCCCCAAAGCTGTTGTGCCTGTGGATAGGCTGCAGAGGGATAGTGAAAAACTGCATTAGTTTTCAGGGCTGGCACCTTCCCTGTGGGAGAAGGAGCCGTAAGTTTGCCTTTTCAGAAAAAAGCTTCTGCCGAGAGCGAGCACCGTGACATGCTGAGTCTCTGGGAAAGCAGAGATCCCAAAAGCTGTTGTGCCTGTGGATAGGCTGCAGAGGGATAGTGAATACCAGCAAGATCTTTCAGGGCTAGCACCTTCCTTGTGGGAGAAGGAGCCACACTTTTGCCTTCTCAGAAAAAGCTTCTGCCGAGAACGAGCACCGTGACATGCTGAGTCTCTGGGAAAGCAGAGATCCCCAAAGCTGTTGTGCCTGTGGATAGGCTGCAGGGGGATAGTGAAAAACTGCATTAGTTTTCAGGGCTGGCACCTTCCCTGTGGGAGAAGGAGCCGTAAGTTTGCCTTTTCAGAAAAAAGCTTCTGCCGAGAGCGAGCACCGTGACATGCTGAGTCTCTGGGAAAGCAGAGATCCCAAAAGCTGTTGTGCCTGTGGATAGGCTGCAGAGGGATAGTGAATACCAGCAAGATCTTTCAGGGCTAGCACCTTCCTTGTGGGAGAAGGAGCCACACTTTTGCCTTTTCAGAAAAAGCTTTTGCCGAGAGCGAGCACCGTGACATGCTGAGTCTCTGGGAAAGCAGAGATCCCCAAAGCTGTTGTGCCTGTGGATAGGCTGCAGAGGGATAGTGAAAAACTGCATTAGTTTTCAGGGCTGGCACCTTCCCTGTGGGAGAAGGAGCCGTAAGTTTGCCTTTTCAGAAAAAAGCTTCTGCCGAGAGCGAGCACCGTGACATGCTGAGTCTCTGGGAAAGCAGAGATCCCCAAAGCTGTTGTGCCTGTGGATAGGCTGCAGAGGGATAGTGAATACCAGCAAGATCTTTCAGGGCTAGCACCTTCCTTGTGGGAGAAGGAGCCACACTTTTGCCTTCTCAGAAAAAGCTTCTGCCGAGAACGAGCACCGTGACATGCTGAGTCTCTGG
Organism: Astur gentilis; assembly: GCF_929443795.1. Taxonomy (NCBI): domain Eukaryota; kingdom Metazoa; phylum Chordata; class Aves; order Accipitriformes; family Accipitridae; genus Astur; species Astur gentilis. The sequence continues at coordinate 17,586 of NW_026061119.1, read as the reverse complement.
GAAAGCAGAGATCCCCAAAGCTGTTGTGCCTGTGGATAGGCTGCAGGGGGATAGTGAAAAACTGCATTAGTTTTCAGGGCTGGCACCTTCCCTGTGGGAGAAGGAGCCGTAAGTTTGCCTTTTCAGAAAAAAGCTTCTGCCGAGAGCGAGCACCGTGACATGCTGAGTCTCTGGGAAAGCAGAGATCCCAAAAGCTGTTGTGCCTGTGGATAGGCTGCAGAGGGATAGTGAAAAACTGCATTAGTTTTCAGGGCTGGCACCTTCCCTGTGGGAGAAGGAGCCGTAAGTTTGCCTTTTCAGAAAAAAGCTTCTGCCGAGAGCGAGCACCGTGACATGCTGAGTCTCTGGGAAAGCAGAGATCCCAAAAGCTGTTGTGCCTGTGGATAGGCTGCAGAGGGATAGTGAATACCAGCAAGATCTTTCAGGGCTAGCACCTTCCTTGTGGGAGAAGGAGCCACACTTTTGCCTTCTCAGAAAAAGCTTTTGCCGAGAGCGAGCACCGTGACATGCTGAGTCTCTGGGAAAGCAGAGATCCCAAAAGCTGTTGTGCCTGTGGATAGGCTGCAGAGGGATAGTGTAAAACTGCATTAGTTTTCAGGGCTGGCACCTTCCCTGTGGGAGAAGGAGCCGTAAGTTTGCCTTTTCAGAAAAAAGCTTCTGCCGAGAGCGAGCACCGTGACATGCTGAGTCTCTGGGAAAGCAGAGATCCCCAAAGCTGTTGTGCCTGTGGATAGGCTGCAGAGGGATAGTGAAAAACTGCATTAGTTTTCAGGGCTGGCACCTTCCCTGTGGGAGAAGGAGCCGTAAGTTTGCCTTTTCAGAAAAAAGCTTCTGCCGAGAGCGAGCACCGTGACATGCTGAGTCTCTGGGAAAGCAGAGATCCCCAAAGCTGTTGTGCCTGTGGATAGGCTGCAGAGGGATAGTGAAAAACTGCATTAGTTTTCAGGGCTGGCACCTTCCCTGTGGGAGAAGGAGCCGTAAGTTTGCCTTTTCAGAAAAAAGCTTCTGCCGAGAGCGAGCACCGTGACATGCTGAGTCTCTGGGAAAGCAGAGATCCCAAAAGCTGTTGTGCCTGTGGATAGGCTGCAGAGGGATAGTGAAAAACTGCATTAGTTTTCAGGGCTGGCACCTTCCCTGTGGGAGAAGGAGCCGTAAGTTTGCCTTTTCAGAAAAAAGCTTCTGCCGAGAGCGAGCACCGTGACATGCTGAGTCTCTGGGAAAGCAGAGATCCCCAAAGCTGTTGTGCCTGTGGATAGGCTGCAGAGGGATAGTGAAAAACTGCATTAGTTTTCAGGGCTGGCACCTTCCCTGTGGGAGAAGGAGCCGTAAGTTTGCCTTTTCAGAAAAAAGCTTCTGCCGAGAGCGAGCACCGTGACATGCTGAGTCTCTGGGAAAGCAGAGATCCCCAAAGCTGTTGTGCCTGTGGATAGGCTGCAGAGGGATAGTGAATACCAGCAAGATCTTTCAGGGCTAGCACCTTCCTTGTGGGAGAAGGAGCCACACTTTTGCCTTCTCAGAAAAAGCTTCTGCCGAGAACGAGCACCGTGACATGCTGAGTCTCTGGGAAAGCAGAGATCCCCAAAGCTGTTGTGCCTGTGGATAGGCTGCAGGGGGATAGTGAAAAACTGCATTAGTTTTCAGGGCTGGCACCTTCCCTGTGGGAGAAGGAGCCGTAAGTTTGCCTTTTCAGAAAAAAGCTTCTGCCGAGAGCGAGCACCGTGACATGCTGAGTCTCTGGGAAAGCAGAGATCCCAAAAGCTGTTGTGCCTGTGGATAGGCTGCAGAGGGATAGTGAAAAACTGCATTAGTTTTCAGGGCTGGCACCTTCCCTGTGGGAGAAGGAGCCGTAAGTTTGCCTTTTCAGAAAAAAGCTTCTGCCGAGAGCGAGCACCGTGACATGCTGAGTCTCTGGGAAAGCAGAGATCCCAAAAGCTGTTGTGCCTGTGGATAGGCTGCAGAGGGATAGTGAAAAACTGCATTAGTTTTCAGGGCTGGCACCTTCCCTGTGGGAGAAGGAGCCGTAAGTTTGCCTTTTCAGAAAAAAGCTTCTGCCGAGAGCGAGCACCGTGACATGCTGAGTCTCTGGGAAAGCAGAGATCCCCAAAGCTGTTGTGCCTGTGGATAGGCTGCAGAGGGATAGTGAAAAACTGCATTAGTTTTCAGGGCTGGCACCTTCCCTGTGGGAGAAGGAGCCGTAAGTTTGCCTTTTCAGAAAAAAGCTTCTGCCGAGAGCGAGCACCGTGACATGCTGAGTCTCTGGGAAAGCAGAGATCCCAAAAGCTGTTGTGCCTGTGGATAGGCTGCAGAGGGATAGTGAAAAACTGCATTAGTTTTCAGGGCTGGCACCTTCCCTGTGGGAGAAGGAGCCGTAAGTTTGCCTTTTCAGAAAAAAGCTTCTGCCGAGAGCGAGCACCGTGACATGCTGAGTCTCTGGGAAAGCAGAGATCCCCAAAGCTGTTGTGCCTGTGGATAGGCTGCAGAGGGATAGTGAAAAACTGCATTAGTTTTCAGGGCTGGCACCTTCCCTGTGGGAGAAGGAGCCGTAAGTTTGCCTTTTCAGAAAAAAGCTTCTGCCGAGAGCGAGCACCGTGACATGCTGAGTCTCTGGGAAAGCAGAGATCCCCAAAGCTGTTGTGCCTGTGGATAGGCTGCAGAGGGATAGTGAAAAACTGCATTAGTTTTCAGGGCTGGCACCTTCCCTGTGGGAGAAGGAGCCGTAAGTTTGCCTTTTCAGAAAAAAGCTTCTGCCGAGAGCGAGCACCGTGACATGCTGAGTCTCTGGGAAAGCAGAGATCCCAAAAGCTGTTGTGCCTGTGGATAGGCTGCAGAGGGATAGTGAATACCAGCAAGATCTTTCAGGGCTAGCACCTTCCTTGTGGGAGAAGGAGCCACACTTTTGCCTTCTCAGAAAAAGCTTCTGCCGAGAACGAGCACCGTGACATGCTGAGTCTCTGGGAAAGCAGAGATCCCCAAAGCTGTTGTGCCTGTGGATAGGCTGCAGGGGGATAGTGAAAAACTGCATTAGTTTTCAGGGCTGGCACCTTCCCTGTGGGAGAAGGAGCCGTAAGTTTGCCTTTTCAGAAAAAAGCTTCTGCCGAGAGCGAGCACCGTGACATGCTGAGTCTCTGGGAAAGCAGAGATCCCAAAAGCTGTTGTGCCTGTGGATAGGCTGCAGAGGGATAGTGAATACCAGCAAGATCTTTCAGGGCTAGCACCTTCCTTGTGGGAGAAGGAGCCAGATGTTTGCCTTCTCAGAAAAAGCTTCTGCCGAGAGCGAGCACCGTGACATGCTGAGTCTCTGGGAAAGCAGAGATCCCCAAAGCTGTTGTGCCTGTGGATAGGCTGCAGAGGGATAGTGAAAAACTGCATTAGTTTTCAGGGCTGGCACCTTCCCTGTGGGAGAAGGAGCCGTAAGTTTGCCTTTTCAGAAAAAAGCTTCTGCCGAGAGCGAGCACCGTGACATGCTGAGTCTCTGGGAAAGCAGAGATCCCCAAAGCTGTTGTGCCTGTGGATAGGCTGCAGAGGGATAGTGAATACCAGCAAGATCTTTCAGGGCTAGCACCTTCCTTGTGGGAGAAGGAGCCACACTTTTGCCTTCTCAGAAAAAGCTTCTGCCGAGAACGAGCACCGTGACATGCTGAGTCTCTGGGAAAGCAGAGATCCCCAAAGCTGTTGTGCCTGTGGATAGGCTGCAGGGGGATAGTGAAAAACTGCATTAGTTTTCAGGGCTGGCACCTTCCCTGTGGGAGAAGGAGCCGTAAGTTTGCCTTTTCAGAAAAAAGCTTCTGCCGAGAGCGAGCACCGTGACATGCTGAGTCTCTGGGAAAGCAGAGATCCCAAAAGCTGTTGTGCCTGTGGATAGGCTGCAGAGGGATAGTGAAAAACTGCATTAGTTTTCAGGGCTGGCACCTTCCCTGTGGGAGAAGGAGCCGTAAGTTTGCCTTTTCAGAAAAAAGCTTCTGCCGAGAGCGAGCACCGTGACATGCTGAGTCTCTGGGAAAGCAGAGATCCCCAAAGCTGTTGTGCCTGTGGATAGGCTGCAGAGGGATAGTGAAAAACTGCATTAGTTTTCAGGGCTGGCACCTTCCCTGTGGGAGAAGGAGCCGTAAGTTTGCCTTTTCAGAAAAAAGCTTCTGCCGAGAGCGAGCACCGTGACATGCTGAGTCTCTGGGAAAGCAGAGATCCCAAAAGCTGTTGTGCCTGTGGATAGGCTGCAGAGGGATAGTGAAAAACTGCATTAGTTTTCAGGGCTGGCACCTTCCCTGTGGGAGAAGGAGCCGTAAGTTTGCCTTTTCAGAAAAAAGCTTCTGCCGAGAGCGAGCACCGTGACATGCTGAGTCTCTGGGAAAGCAGAGATCCCCAAAGCTGTTGTGCCTGTGGATAGGCTGCAGAGGGATAGTGAAAAACTGCATTAGTTTTCAGGGCTGGCACCTTCCCTGTGGGAGAAGGAGCCGTAAGTTTGCCTTTTCAGAAAAAAGCTTCTGCCGAGAGCGAGCACCGTGACATGCTGAGTCTCTGGGAAAGCAGAGATCCCCAAAGCTGTTGTGCCTGTGGATAGGCTGCAGAGGGATAGTGAAAAACTGCATTAGTTTTCAGGGCTGGCACCTTCCCTGTGGGAGAAGGAGCCGTAAGTTTGCCTTTTCAGAAAAAAGCTTCTGCCGAGAGCGAGCACCGTGACATGCTGAGTCTCTGGGAAAGCAGAGATCCCAAAAGCTGTTGTGCCTGTGGATAGGCTGCAGAGGGATAGTGAATACCAGCAAGATCTTTCAGGGCTAGCACCTTCCTTGTGGGAGAAGGAGCCACACTTTTGCCTTCTCAGAAAAAGCTTCTGCCGAGAACGAGCACCGTGACATGCTGAGTCTCTGGGAAAGCAGAGATCCCCAAAGCTGTTGTGCCTGTGGATAGGCTGCAGGGGGATAGTGAAAAACTGCATTAGTTTTCAGGGCTGGCACCTTCCCTGTGGGAGAAGGAGCCGTAAGTTTGCCTTTTCAGAAAAAAGCTTCTGCCGAGAGCGAGCACCGTGACATGCTGAGTCTCTGGGAAAGCAGAGATCCCCAAAGCTGTTGTGCCTGTGGATAGGCTGCAGAGGGATAGTGAATACCAGCAAGATCTTTCAGGGCTAGCACCTTCCTTGTGGGAGAAGGAGCCAGATGTTTGCCTTCTCAGAAAAAGCTTCTGCCGAGAGCGAGCACCGTGACATGCTGAGTCTCTGGGAAAGCAGAGATCCCCAAAGCTGTTGTGCCTGTGGATAGGCTGCAGAGGGATAGTGAAAAACTGCATTAGTTTTCAGGGCTGGCACCTTCCCTGTGGGAGAAGGAGCCGTAAGTTTGCCTTTTCAGAAAAAAGCTTCTGCCGAGAGCGAGCACCGTGACATGCTGAGTCTCTGGGAAAGCAGAGATCCCCAAAGCTGTTGTGCCTGTGGATAGGCTGCAGAGGGATAGTGAATACCAGCAAGATCTTTCAGGGCTAGCACCTTCCTTGTGGGAGAAGGAGCCACACTTTTGCCTTCTCAGAAAAAGCTTCTGCCGAGAACGAGCACCGTGACATGCTGAGTCTCTGGGAAAGCAGAGATCCCCAAAGCTGTTGTGCCTGTGGATAGGCTGCAGGGGGATAGTGAAAAACTGCATTAGTTTTCAGGGCTGGCACCTTCCCTGTGGGAGAAGGAGCCGTAAGTTTGCCTTTTCAGAAAAAAGCTTCTGCCGAGAGCGAGCACCGTGACATGCTGAGTCTCTGGGAAAGCAGAGATCCCAAAAGCTGTTGTGCCTGTGGATAGGCTGCAGAGGGATAGTGAAAAACTGCATTAGTTTTCAGGGCTGGCACCTTCCCTGTGGGAGAAGGAGCCGTAAGTTTGCCTTTTCAGAAAAAAGCTTCTGCCGAGAGCGAGCACCGTGACATGCTGAGTCTCTGGGAAAGCAGAGATCCCAAAAGCTGTTGTGCCTGTGGATAGGCTGCAGAGGGATAGTGAATACCAGCAAGATCTTTCAGGGCTAGCACCTTCCTTGTGGGAGAAGGAGCCACACTTTTGCCTTCTCAGAAAAAGCTTTTGCCGAGAGCGAGCACCGTGACATGCTGAGTCTCTGGGAAAGCAGAGATCCCAAAAGCTGTTGTGCCTGTGGATAGGCTGCAGAGGGATAGTGTAAAACTGCATTAGTTTTCAGGGCTGGCACCTTCCCTGTGGGAGAAGGAGCCGTAAGTTTGCCTTTTCAGAAAAAAGCTTCTGCCGAGAGCGAGCACCGTGACATGCTGAGTCTCTGGGAAAGCAGAGATCCCAAAAGCTGTTGTGCCTGTGGATAGGCTGCAGAGGGATAGTGAAAAACTGCATTAGTTTTCAGGGCTGGCACCTTCCCTGTGGGAGAAGGAGCCGTAAGTTTGCCTTTTCAGAAAAAAGCTTCTGCCGAGAGCGAGCACCGTGACATGCTGAGTCTCTGGGAAAGCAGAGATCCCAAAAGCTGTTGTGCCTGTGGATAGGCTGCAGAGGGATAGTGAAAAACTGCATTAGTTTTCAGGGCTGGCACCTTCCCTGTGGGAGAAGGAGCCGTAAGTTTGCCTTTTCAGAAAAAAGCTTCTGCCGAGAGCGAGCACCGTGACATGCTGAGTCTCTGGGAAAGCAGAGATCCCCAAAGCTGTTGTGCCTGTGGATAGGCTGCAGAGGGATAGTGAAAAACTGCATTAGTTTTCAGGGCTGGCACCTTCCCTGTGGGAGAAGGAGCCGTAAGTTTGCCTTTTCAGAAAAAAGCTTCTGCCGAGAGCGAGCACCGTGACATGCTGAGTCTCTGGGAAAGCAGAGATCCCCAAAGCTGTTGTGCCTGTGGATAGGCTGCAGAGGGATAGTGAATACCAGCAAGATCTTTCAGGGCTAGCACCTTCCTTGTGGGAGAAGGAGCCACACTTTTGCCTTCTCAGAAAAAGCTTCTGCCGAGAACGAGCACCGTGACATGCTGAGTCTCTGGGAAAGCAGAGATCCCCAAAGCTGTTGTGCCTGTGGATAGGCTGCAGGGGGATAGTGAAAAACTGCATTAGTTTTCAGGGCTGGCACCTTCCCTGTGGGAGAAGGAGCCGTAAGTTTGCCTTTTCAGAAAAAAGCTTCTGCCGAGAGCGAGCACCGTGACATGCTGAGTCTCTGGGAAAGCAGAGATCCCAAAAGCTGTTGTGCCTGTGGATAGGCTGCAGAGGGATAGTGAAAAACTGCATTAGTTTTCAGGGCTGGCACCTTCCCTGTGGGAGAAGGAGCCGTAAGTTTGCCTTTTCAGAAAAAAGCTTCTGCCGAGAGCGAGCACCGTGACATGCTGAGTCTCTGGGAAAGCAGAGATCCCAAAAGCTGTTGTGCCTGTGGATAGGCTGCAGAGGGATAGTGAAAAACTGCATTAGTTTTCAGGGCTGGCACCTTCCCTGTGGGAGAAGGAGCCGTAAGTTTGCCTTTTCAGAAAAAAGCTTCTGCCGAGAGCGAGCACCGTGACATGCTGAGTCTCTGGGAAAGCAGAGATCCCCAAAGCTGTTGTGCCTGTGGATAGGCTGCAGAGGGATAGTGAAAAACTGCATTAGTTTTCAGGGCTGGCACCTTCCCTGTGGGAGAAGGAGCCGTAAGTTTGCCTTTTCAGAAAAAAGCTTCTGCCGAGAGCGAGCACCGTGACATGCTGAGTCTCTGGGAAAGCAGAGATCCCAAAAGCTGTTGTGCCTGTGGATAGGCTGCAGAGGGATAGTGAAAAACTGCATTAGTTTTCAGGGCTGGCACCTTCCCTGTGGGAGAAGGAGCCGTAAGTTTGCCTTTTCAGAAAAAAGCTTCTGCCGAGAGCGAGCACCGTGACATGCTGAGTCTCTGGGAAAGCAGAGATCCCCAAAGCTGTTGTGCCTGTGGATAGGCTGCAGAGGGATAGTGAAAAACTGCATTAGTTTTCAGGGCTGGCACCTTCCCTGTGGGAGAAGGAGCCGTAAGTTTGCCTTTTCAGAAAAAAGCTTCTGCCGAGAGCGAGCACCGTGACATGCTGAGTCTCTGGGAAAGCAGAGATCCCCAAAGCTGTTGTGCCTGTGGATAGGCTGCAGAGGGATAGTGAAAAACTGCATTAGTTTTCAGGGCTGGCACCTTCCCTGTGGGAGAAGGAGCCGTAAGTTTGCCTTTTCAGAAAAAAGCTTCTGCCGAGAGCGAGCACCGTGACATGCTGAGTCTCTGGGAAAGCAGAGATCCCAAAAGCTGTTGTGCCTGTGGATAGGCTGCAGAGGGATAGTGAATACCAGCAAGATCTTTCAGGGCTAGCACCTTCCTTGTGGGAGAAGGAGCCACACTTTTGCCTTCTCAGAAAAAGCTTCTGCCGAGAACGAGCACCGTGACATGCTGAGTCTCTGGGAAAGCAGAGATCCCCAAAGCTGTTGTGCCTGTGGATAGGCTGCAGGGGGATAGTGAAAAACTGCATTAGTTTTCAGGGCTGGCACCTTCCCTGTGGGAGAAGGAGCCGTAAGTTTGCCTTTTCAGAAAAAAGCTTCTGCCGAGAGCGAGCACCGTGACATGCTGAGTCTCTGGGAAAGCAGAGATCCCAAAAGCTGTTGTGCCTGTGGATAGGCTGCAGAGGGATAGTGAATACCAGCAAGATCTTTCAGGGCTAGCACCTTCCTTGTGGGAGAAGGAGCCACACTTTTGCCTTTTCAGAAAAAGCTTTTGCCGAGAGCGAGCACCGTGACATGCTGAGTCTCTGGGAAAGCAGAGATCCCCAAAGCTGTTGTGCCTGTGGATAGGCTGCAGAGGGATAGTGAAAAACTGCATTAGTTTTCAGGGCTGGCACCTTCCCTGTGGGAGAAGGAGCCGTAAGTTTGCCTTTTCAGAAAAAAGCTTCTGCCGAGAGCGAGCACCGTGACATGCTGAGTCTCTGGGAAAGCAGAGATCCCCAAAGCTGTTGTGCCTGTGGATAGGCTGCAGAGGGATAGTGAATACCAGCAAGATCTTTCAGGGCTAGCACCTTCCTTGTGGGAGAAGGAGCCACACTTTTGCCTTCTCAGAAAAAGCTTCTGCCGAGAACGAGCACCGTGACATGCTGAGTCTCTGGGAAAGCAGAGATCCCCAAAGCTGTTGTGCCTGTGGATAGGCTGCAGGGGGATAGTGAAAAACTGCATTAGTTTTCAGGGCTGGCACCTTCCCTGTGGGAGAAGGAGCCGTAAGTTTGCCTTTTCAGAAAAAAGCTTCTGCCGAGAGCGAGCACCGTGACATGCTGAGTCTCTGGGAAAGCAGAGATCCCAAAAGCTGTTGTGCCTGTGGATAGGCTGCAGAGGGATAGTGAAAAACTGCATTAGTTTTCAGGGCTGGCACCTTCCCTGTGGGAGAAGGAGCCGTAAGTTTGCCTTTTCAGAAAAAAGCTTCTGCCGAGAGCGAGCACCGTGACATGCTGAGTCTCTGGGAAAGCAGAGATCCCAAAAGCTGTTGTGCCTGTGGATAGGCTGCAGAGGGATAGTGAATACCAGCAAGATCTTTCAGGGCTAGCACCTTCCTTGTGGGAGAAGGAGCCACACTTTTGCCTTCTCAGAAAAAGCTTTTGCCGAGAGCGAGCACCGTGACATGCTGAGTCTCTGGGAAAGCAGAGATCCCAAAAGCTGTTGTGCCTGTGGATAGGCTGCAGAGGGATAGTGTAAAACTGCATTAGTTTTCAGGGCTGGCACCTTCCCTGTGGGAGAAGGAGCCGTAAGTTTGCCTTTTCAGAAAAAAGCTTCTGCCGAGAGCGAGCACCGTGACATGCTGAGTCTCTGGGAAAGCAGAGATCCCCAAAGCTGTTGTGCCTGTGGATAGGCTGCAGAGGGATAGTGAAAAACTGCATTAGTTTTCAGGGCTGGCACCTTCCCTGTGGGAGAAGGAGCCGTAAGTTTGCCTTTTCAGAAAAAAGCTTCTGCCGAGAGCGAGCACCGTGACATGCTGAGTCTCTGGGAAAGCAGAGATCCCCAAAGCTGTTGTGCCTGTGGATAGGCTGCAGAGGGATAGTGAAAAACTGCATTAGTTTTCAGGGCTGGCACCTTCCCTGTGGGAGAAGGAGCCGTAAGTTTGCCTTTTCAGAAAAAAGCTTCTGCCGAGAGCGAGCACCGTGACATGCTGAGTCTCTGGGAAAGCAGAGATCCCAAAAGCTGTTGTGCCTGTGGATAGGCTGCAGAGGGATAGTGAAAAACTGCATTAGTTTTCAGGGCTGGCACCTTCCCTGTGGGAGAAGGAGCCGTAAGTTTGCCTTTTCAGAAAAAAGCTTCTGCCGAGAGCGAGCACCGTGACATGCTGAGTCTCTGGGAAAGCAGAGATCCCCAAAGCTGTTGTGCCTGTGGATAGGCTGCAGAGGGATAGTGAAAAACTGCATTAGTTTTCAGGGCTGGCACCTTCCCTGTGGGAGAAGGAGCCGTAAGTTTGCCTTTTCAGAAAAAAGCTTCTGCCGAGAGCGAGCACCGTGACATGCTGAGTCTCTGGGAAAGCAGAGATCCCCAAAGCTGTTGTGCCTGTGGATAGGCTGCAGAGGGATAGTGAATACCAGCAAGATCTTTCAGGGCTAGCACCTTCCTTGTGGGAGAAGGAGCCACACTTTTGCCTTCTCAGAAAAAGCTTCTGCCGAGAACGAGCACCGTGACATGCTGAGTCTCTGGGAAAGCAGAGATCCCCAAAGCTGTTGTGCCTGTGGATAGGCTGCAGGGGGATAGTGAAAAACTGCATTAGTTTTCAGGGCTGGCACCTTCCCTGTGGGAGAAGGAGCCGTAAGTTTGCCTTTTCAGAAAAAAGCTTCTGCCGAGAGCGAGCACCGTGACATGCTGAGTCTCTGGGAAAGCAGAGATCCCAAAAGCTGTTGTGCCTGTGGATAGGCTGCAGAGGGATAGTGAAAAACTGCATTAGTTTTCAGGGCTGGCACCTTCCCTGTGGGAGAAGGAGCCGTAAGTTTGCCTTTTCAGAAAAAAGCTTCTGCCGAGAGCGAGCACCGTGACATGCTGAGTCTCTGGGAAAGCAGAGATCCCCAAAGCTGTTGTGCCTGTGGATAGGCTGCAGAGGGATAGTGAATACCAGCAAGATCTTTCAGGGCTAGCACCTTCCTTGTGGGAGAAGGAGCCACACTTTTGCCTTCTCAGAAAAAGCTTCTGCCGAGAACGAGCACCGTGACATGCTGAGTCTCTGGGAAAGCAGAGATCCCAAAAGCTGTTGTGCCTGTGGATAGGCTGCAGGGGGATAGTGAAAAACTGCATTAGTTTTCAGGGCTGGCACCTTCCCTGTGGGAGAAGGAGCCGTAAGTTTGCCTTTTCAGAAAAAAGCTTCTGCCGAGAGCGAGCACCGTGACATGCTGAGTCTCTGGGAAAGCAGAGATCCCAAAAGCTGTTGTGCCTGTGGATAGGCTGCAGAGGGATAGTGTAAAACTGCATTAGTTTTCAGGGCTGGCACCTTCCCTGTGGGAGAAGGAGCCGTAAGTTTGCCTTTTCAGAAAAAAGCTTCTGCCGAGAGCGAGCACCGTGACATGCTGAGTCTCTGGGAAAGCAGAGATCCCCAAAGCTGTTGTGCCTGTGGATAGGCTGCAGAGGGATAGTGAAAAACTGCATTAGTTTTCAGGGCTGGCACCTTCCCTGTGGGAGAAGGAGCCGTAAGTTTGCCTTTTCAGAAAAAAGCTTCTGCCGAGAGCGAGCACCGTGACATGCTGAGTCTCTGGGAAAGCAGAGATCCCAAAAGCTGTTGTGCCTGTGGATAGGCTGCAGAGGGATAGTGAATACCAGCAAGATCTTTCAGGGCTAGCACCTTCCTTGTGGGAGAAGGAGCCACACTTTTGCCTTCTCAGAAAAAGCTTCTGCCGAGAACGAGCACCGTGACATGCTGAGTCTCTGGGAAAGCAGAGATCCCAAAAGCTGTTGTGCCTGTGGATAGGCTGCAGGGGGATAGTGAAAAACTGCATTAGTTTTCAGGGCTAGCACCTTCCCTGAGGGAGAAGGAGCCGAAAGTTTTCTTTTTCAGAAAAAAGCTTCTGCCGAGAGCGAGCACCGTGACATGCTGAGTCTCTGGGAAAGCAGAGATCCCCAAAGCTGTTGTGCCTGTGGATAGGCTGCAGAGGGATAGTGAAAAACTGCATTAGTTTTCAGGGCTGGCACCTTCCCTGTGGGAGAAGGAGCCGTAAGTTTGCCTTTTCAGAAAAAAGCTTCTGCCGAGAGCGAGCACCGTGACATGCTGAGTCTCTGGGAAAGCAGAGATCCCCAAAGCTGTTGTGCCTGTGGATAGGCTGCAGAGGGATAGTGAAAAACTGCATTAGTTTTCAGGGCTGGCACCTTCCCTGTGGGAGAAGGAGCCGTAAGTTTGCCTTTTCAGAAAAAAGCTTCTGCCGAGAGCGAGCACCGTGACATGCTGAGTCTCTGGGAAAGCAGAGATCCCCAAAGCTGTTGTGCCTGTGGATAGGCTGCAGAGGGATAGTGAAAAACTGCATTAGTTTTCAGGGCTGGCACCTTCCCTGTGGGAGAAGGAGCCGTAAGTTTGCCTTTTCAGAAAAAAGCTTCTGCCGAGAGCGAGCACCGTGACATGCTGAGTCTCTGGGAAAGCAGAGATCCCCAAAGCTGTTGTGCCTGTGGATAGGCTGCAGAGGGATAGTGAAAAACTGCATTAGTTTTCAGGGCTGGCACCTTCCCTGTGGGAGAAGGAGCCGTAAGTTTGCCTTTTCAGAAAAAAGCTTCTGCCGAGAGCGAGCACCGTGACATGCTGAGTCTCTGGGAAAGCAGAGATCCCCAAAGCTGTTGTGCCTGTGGATAGGCTGCAGAGGGATAGTGAATACCAGCAAGATCTTTCAGGGCTAGCACCTTCCTTGTGGGAGAAGGAGCCACACTTTTGCCTTCTCAGAAAAAGCTTCTGCCGAGAACGAGCACCGTGACATGCTGAGTCTCTGGGAAAGCAGAGATCCCCAAAGCTGTTGTGCCTGTGGATAGGCTGCAGGGGGATAGTGAAAAACTGCATTAGTTTTCAGGGCTAGCACCTTCCCTGAGGGAGAAGGAGCCGAAAGTTTTCTTTTTCAGAAAAAAGCTTCTGCCGAGAGCGAGCACCGTGACATGCTGAGTCTCTGGGAAAGCAGAGATCCCCAAAGCTGTTGTGCCTGTGGATAGGCTGCAGAGGGATAGTGAAAAACTGCATTAGTTTTCAGGGCTGGCACCTTCCCTGTGGGAGAAGGAGCCGTAAGTTTGCCTTTTCAGAAAAAAGCTTCTGCCGAGAGCGAGCACCGTGACATGCTGAGTCTCTGGGAAAGCAGAGATCCCCAAAGCTGTTGTGCCTGTGGATAGGCTGCAGAGGGATAGTGAAAAACTGCATTAGTTTTCAGGGCTGGCACCTTCCCTGTGGGAGAAGGAGCCGTAAGTTTGCCTTTTCAGAAAAAAGCTTCTGCCGAGAGCGAGCACCGTGACATGCTGAGTCTCTGGGAAAGCAGAGATCCCCAAAGCTGTTGTGCCTGTGGATAGGCTGCAGGGGGATAGTGAAAAACTGCATTAGTTTTCAGGGCTGGCACCTTCCCTGTGGGAGAAGGAGCCGTAAGTTTGCCTTTTCAGAAAAAAGCTTCTGCCGAGAGCGAGCACCGTGACATGCTGAGTCTCTGGGAAAGCAGAGATCCCCAAAGCTGTTGTGCCTGTGGATAGGCTGCAGAGGGATAGTGAATACCAGCAAGATCTTTCAGGGCTAGCACCTTCCTTGTGGGAGAAGGAGCCACACTTTTGCCTTCTCAGAAAAAGCTTCTGCCGAGAACGAGCACCGTGACATGCTGAGTCTCTGGGAAAGCAGAGATCCCCAAAGCTGTTGTGCCTGTGGATAGGCTGCAGGGGGATAGTGAAAAACTGCATTAGTTTTCAGGGCTGGCACCTTCCCTGTGGGAGAAGGAGCCGTAAGTTTGCCTTTTCAGAAAAAAGCTTCTGCCGAGAGCGAGCACCGTGACATGCTGAGTCTCTGGGAAAGCAGAGATCCCAAAAGCTGTTGTGCCTGTGGATAGGCTGCAGAGGGATAGTGAAAAACTGCATTAGTTTTCAGGGCTGGCACCTTCCCTGTGGGAGAAGGAGCCGTAAGTTTGCCTTTTCAGAAAAAAGCTTCTGCCGAGAGCGAGCACCGTGACATGCTGAGTCTCTGGGAAAGCAGAGATCCCAAAAGCTGTTGTGCCTGTGGATAGGCTGCAGAGGGATAGTGAATACCAGCAAGATCTTTCAGGGCTAGCACCTTCCTTGTGGGAGAAGGAGCCACACTTTTGCCTTCTCAGAAAAAGCTTCTGCCGAGAACGAGCACCGTGACATGCTGAGTCTCTGGGAAAGCAGAGATCCCCAAAGCTGTTGTGCCTGTGGATAGGCTGCAGGGGGATAGTGAAAAACTGCATTAGTTTTCAGGGCTGGCACCTTCCCTGTGGGAGAAGGAGCCGTAAGTTTGCCTTTTCAGAAAAAAGCTTCTGCCGAGAGCGAGCACCGTGACATGCTGAGTCTCTGGGAAAGCAGAGATCCCAAAAGCTGTTGTGCCTGTGGATAGGCTGCAGAGGGATAGTGAATACCAGCAAGATCTTTCAGGGCTAGCACCTTCCTTGTGGGAGAAGGAGCCACACTTTTGCCTTCTCAGAAAAAGCTTTTGCCGAGAGCGAGCACCGTGACATGCTGAGTCTCTGGGAAAGCAGAGATCCCAAAAGCTGTTGTGCCTGTGGATAGGCTGCAGAGGGATAGTGTAAAACTGCATTAGTTTTCAGGGCTGGCACCTTCCCTGTGGGAGAAGGAGCCGTAAGTTTGCCTTTTCAGAAAAAAGCTTCTGCCGAGAGCGAGCACCGTGACATGCTGAGTCTCTGGGAAAGCAGAGATCCCCAAAGCTGTTGTGCCTGTGGATAGGCTGCAGAGGGATAGTGAAAAACTGCATTAGTTTTCAGGGCTGGCACCTTCCCTGTGGGAGAAGGAGCCGTAAGTTTGCCTTTTCAGAAAAAAGCTTCTGCCGAGAGCGAGCACCGTGACATGCTGAGTCTCTGGGAAAGCAGAGATCCCCAAAGCTGTTGTGCCTGTGGATAGGCTGCAGAGGGATAGTGAAAAACTGCATTAGTTTTCAGGGCTGGCACCTTCCCTGTGGGAGAAGGAGCCGTAAGTTTGCCTTTTCAGAAAAAAGCTTCTGCCGAGAGCGAGCACCGTGACATGCTGAGTCTCTGGGAAAGCAGAGATCCCAAAAGCTGTTGTGCCTGTGGATAGGCTGCAGAGGGATAGTGAAAAACTGCATTAGTTTTCAGGGCTGGCACCTTCCCTGTGGGAGAAGGAGCCGTAAGTTTGCCTTTTCAGAAAAAAGCTTCTGCCGAGAGCGAGCACCGTGACATGCTGAGTCTCTGGGAAAGCAGAGATCCCCAAAGCTGTTGTGCCTGTGGATAGGCTGCAGAGGGATAGTGAATACCAGCAAGATCTTTCAGGGCTAGCACCTTCCTTGTGGGAGAAGGAGCCACACTTTTGCCTTCTCAGAAAAAGCTTCTGCCGAGAACGAGCACCGTGACATGCTGAGTCTCTGGGAAAGCAGAGATCCCCAAAGCTGTTGTGCCTGTGGATAGGCTGCAGGGGGATAGTGAAAAACTGCATTAGTTTTCAGGGCTGGCACCTTCCCTGTGGGAGAAGGAGCCGTAAGTTTGCCTTTTCAGAAAAAAGCTTCTGCCGAGAGCGAGCACCGTGACATGCTGAGTCTCTGGGAAAGCAGAGATCCCAAAAGCTGTTGTGCCTGTGGATAGGCTGCAGAGGGATAGTGAAAAACTGCATTAGTTTTCAGGGCTGGCACCTTCCCTGTGGGAGAAGGAGCCGTAAGTTTGCCCTTTTCAGAAAAAAGCTTCTGCCGAGAGCGAGCACCGTGACATGCTGAGTCTCTGGGAAAGCAGAGATCCCCAAAGCTGTTGTGCCTGTGGATAGGCTGCAGAGGGATAGTGAAAAACTGCATTAGTTTTCAGGGCTGGCACCTTCCCTGTGGGAGAAGGAGCCGTAAGTTTGCCTTTTCAGAAAAAAGCTTCTGCCGAGAGCGAGCACCGTGACATGCTGAGTCTCTGGGAAAGCAGAGATCCCAAAAGCTGTTGTGCCTGTGGATAGGCTGCAAAGGGATAGTGAAAAACTGCATTAGTTTTCAGGGCTGGCACCTTCCCTGTGGGAGAAGGAGCCGTAAGTTTGCCTTTTCAGAAAAAAGCTTCTGCCGAGAGCGAGCACCGTGACATGCTGAGTCTCTGGGAAAGCAGAGATCCCCAAAGCTGTTGTGCCTGTGGATAGGCTGCAGAGGGATAGTGAAAAACTGCATTAGTTTTTCAGGGCTGGCACCTTCCCTGTGGGAGAAGGAGCCGTAAGTTTGCCTTTTCAGAAAAAAGCTTCTGCCGAGAGCGAGCACCGTGACATGCTGAGTCTCTGGGAAAGCAGAGATCCCAAAAGCTGTTGTGCCTGTGGATAGGCTGCAGAGGGATAGTGAATACCAGCAAGATCTTTCAGGGCTAGCACCTTCCTTGTGGGAGAAGGAGCCACACTTTTGCCTTCTCAGAAAAAGCTTCTGCCGAGAACGAGCACCGTGACATGCTGAGTCTCTGGGAAAGCAGAGATCCCCCAAAGCTGTTGTGCCTGTGGATAGGCTGCAGGGGGATAGTGAAAAAACTGCATTAGTTTTCAGGGCTGGCACCTTCCCTGTGGGAGAAGGAGCCGTAAGTTTGCCTTTTCAGAAAAAAGCTTCTGCCGAGAGCGAGCACCGTGACATGCTGAGTCTCTGGGAAAGCAGAGATCCCAAAAGCTGTTGTGCCTGTGGATAGGCTGCAGAGGGATAGTGAATACCAGCAAGATCTTTCAGGGCTAGCACCTTCCTTGTGGGAGAAGGAGCCACACTTTTGCCTTTTCAGAAAAAAGCTTTTGCCGAGAGCGAGCACCGTGACATGCTGAGTCTCTGGGAAAGCAGAGATCCCCAAAGCTGTTGTGCCTGTGGATAGGCTGCAGAGGGATAGTGAAAAACTGCATTAGTTTTCAGGGCTGGCACCTTCCCTGTGGGAGAAGGAGCCGTAAGTTTGCCTTTTCAGAAAAAAGCTTCTGCCGAGAGCGAGCACCGTGACATGCTGAGTCTCTGGGAAAGCAGAGATCCCCAAAGCTGTTGTGCCTGTGGATAGGCTGCAGAGGGATAGTGAATACCAGCAAGATCTTTCAGGGCTAGCACCTTCCTTGTGGGAGAAGGAGCCACACTTTTGCCTTCTCAGAAAAAGCTTCTGCCGAGAACGAGCACCGTGACATGCTGAGTCTCTGGGAAAGCAGAGATCCCCAAAGCTGTTGTGCCTGTGGATAGGCTGCAGGGGGATAGTGAAAAACTGCATTAGTTTTCAGGGCTGGCACCTTCCCTGTGGGAGAAGGAGCCGTAAGTTTGCCTTTTCAGAAAAAAGCTTCTGCCGAGAGCGAGCACCGTGACATGCTGAGTCTCTGGGAAAGCAGAGATCCCAAAAGCTGTTGTGCCTGTGGATAGGCTTGCAGAGGGAAAGTGAAAAACTGCATTAGTTTTCAGGGCTGGCACCTTCCCTGTGGGAGAAGGAGCCGTAAGTTTGCCTTTTCAGAAAAAAGCTTCTGCCGAGAGCGAGCACCGTGACATGCTGAGTCTCTGGGAAAGCAGAGATCCCAAAAGCTGTTGTGCCT
>NW_026061118.1:0-46247 GCF_929443795.1 Astur gentilis | reverse complement strand
AGCTTTTTTCTGAAAAGGCAAACTTACGGCTCCTTCTCCCACAGGGAAGGTGCCAGCCCTGAAAACTAAT
Source organism: Astur gentilis (assembly GCF_929443795.1). Classification (NCBI taxonomy): domain Eukaryota; kingdom Metazoa; phylum Chordata; class Aves; order Accipitriformes; family Accipitridae; genus Astur; species Astur gentilis. Next base: position 46,177 of record NW_026061118.1, on the reverse strand, counting down.
GCAGTTTTTCACTATCCCTCTGCAGCCTATCCACAGGCACAACAGCTTTGGGGATCTCTGCTTTCCCAGAGACTCAGCATGTCACGGTGCTCGTTCTCGGCAGAAGCTTTTTCTGAGAAGGCAAAAGTGTGGCTCCTTCTCCCACAAGGAAGGTGCTAGCCCTGAAAGATCTTGCTGGTATTCACTATCCCTCTGCAGCCTATCCACAGGCACAACAGCTTTTGGGATCTCTGCTTTCCCAGAGACTCAGCATGTCACGGTGCTCGCTCTCGGCAGAAGCTTTTTTCTGAAAAGGCAAACTTACGGCTCCTTCTCCCACAGGGAAGGTGCCAGCCCTGAAAACTAATGCAGTTTTTCACTATCCCTCTGCAGCCTATCCACAGGCACAACAGCTTTGGGGATCTCTGCTTTCCCAGAGACTCAGCATGTCACGGTGCTCGTTCTCGGCAGAAGCTTTTTCTGAGAAGGCAAAAGTGTGGCTCCTTCTCCCACAAGGAAGGTGCTAGCCCTGAAAGATCTTGCTGGTATTCACTATCCCTCTGCAGCCTATCCACAGGCACAACAGCTTTTGGGGATCTCTGCTTTCCCAGAGACTCAGCATGTCACGGTGCTCGCTCTCGGCAGAAGCTTTTTTCTGAAAAGGCAAACTTACGGCTCCTTCTCCCACAGGGAAGGTGCCAGCCCTGAAAACTAATGCAGTTTTTCACTATCCCTCTGCAGCCTATCCACAGGCACAACAGCTTTGGGGATCTCTGCTTTCCCAGAGACTCAGCATGTCACGGTGCTCGCTCTCGGCAGAAGCTTTTTTCTGAAAAGGCAAACTTACGGCTCCTTCTCCCACAGGGAAGGTGCCAGCCCTGAAAACTAATGCAGTTTTTCACTATCCCTCTGCAGCCTATCCACAGGCACAACAGCTTTGGGGATCTCTGCTTTCCCAGAGACTCAGCATGTCACGGTGCTCGCTCTCGGCAGAAGCTTTTTTCTGAAAAGGCAAACTTACGGCTCCTTCTCCCACAGGGAAGGTGCCAGCCCTGAAAACTAATGCAGTTTTTCACTATCCCTCTGCAGCCTATCCACAGGCACAACAGCTTTGGGGGATCTCTGCTTTCCCAGAGACTCAGCATGTCACGGTGCTCGTTCTCGGCAGAAGCTTTTTCTGAGAAGGCAAAAGTGTGGCTCCTTCTCCCACAAGGAAGGTGCTAGCCCTGAAAGATCTTGCTGGTATTCACTATCCCTCTGCAGCCTATCCACAGGCACAACAGCTTTTGGGATCTCTGCTTTCCCAGAGACTCAGCATGTCACGGTGCTCGCTCTCGGCAGAAGCTTTTTTCTGAAAAGGCAAAAGTGTGGCTCCTTCTCCCACAAGGAAGGTGCTAGCCCTGAAAGATCTTGCTGGTATTCACTATCCCTCTGCAGCCTATCCACAGGCACAACAGCTTTTGGGATCTCTGCTTTCCCAGAGACTCAGCATGTCACGGTGCTCGCTCTCGGCAGAAGCTTTTTTCTGAAAAGGCAAACTTACGGCTCCTTCTCCCACATGGAAGGTGCCAGCCCTGAAAACTAATGCAGTTTTTCACTATCCCTCTGCAGCCTATCCACAGGCACAACAGCTTTTGGGATCTCTGCTTTCCCAGAGACTCAGCATGTCACGGTGCTCGTTCTCGGCAGAAGCTTTTTCTGAGAAGGCAAAAGTGTGGCTCCTTCTCCCACAAGGAAGGTGCTAGCCCTGAAAGATCTTGCTGGTATTCACTATCCCTCTGCAGCCTATCCACAGGCACAACAGCTTTTGGGATCTCTGCTTTCCCAGAGACTCAGCATGTCACGGTGCTCGCTCTCGGCAGAAGCTTTTTTCTGAAAAGGCAAACTTACGGCTCCTTCTCCCACAGGGAAGGTGCCAGCCCTGAAAACTAATGCAGTTTTTCACTATCCCTCTGCAGCCTATCCACAGGCACAACAGCTTTGGGGATCTCTGCTTTCCCAGAGACTCAGCATGTCACGGTGCTCGCTCTCGGCAGAAGCTTTTTTCTGAAAAGGCAAACTTACGGCTCCTTCTCCCACAGGGAAGGTGCCAGCCCTGAAAACTAATGCAGTTTTTCACTATCCCTCTGCAGCCTATCCACAGGCACAACAGCTTTGGGGATCTCTGCTTTCCCAGAGACTCAGCATGTCACGGTGCTCGTTCTCGGCAGAAGCTTTTTCTGAGAAGGCAAAAGTGTGGCTCCTTCTCCCACAAGGAAGGTGCTAGCCCTGAAAGATCTTGCTGGTATTCACTATCCCTCTGCAGCCTATCCACAGGCACAACAGCTTTTGGGATCTCTGCTTTCCCAGAGACTCAGCATGTCACGGTGCTCGCTCTCGGCAGAAGCTTTTTTCTGAAAAGGCAAACTTACGGCTCCTTCTCCCACAGGGAAGGTGCCAGCCCTGAAAACTAATGCAGTTTTTCACTATCCCTCTGCAGCCTATCCACAGGCACAACAGCTTTGGGGATCTCTGCTTTCCCAGAGACTCAGCATGTCACGGTGCTCGTTCTCGGCAGAAGCTTTTTCTGAGAAGGCAAAAGTGTGGCTCCTTCTCCCACAAGGAAGGTGCTAGCCCTGAAAGATCTTGCTGGTATTCACTATCCCTCTGCAGCCTATCCACAGGCACAACAGCTTTTGGGATCTCTGCTTTCCCAGAGACTCAGCATGTCACGGTGCTCGCTCTCGGCAGAAGCTTTTTTCTGAAAAGGCAAACTTACGGCTCCTTCTCCCACAGGGAAGGTGCCAGCCCTGAAAACTAATGCAGTTTTTCACTATCCCTCTGCAGCCTATCCACAGGCACAACAGCTTTTGGGATCTCTGCTTTCCCAGAGACTCAGCATGTCACGGTGCTCGTTCTCGGCAGAAGCTTTTTCTGAGAAGGCAAAAGTGTGGCTCCTTCTCCCACAAGGAAGGTGCTAGCCCTGAAAGATCTTGCTGGTATTCACTATCCCTCTGCAGCCTATCCACAGGCACAACAGCTTTTGGGATCTCTGCTTTCCCAGAGACTCAGCATGTCACGGTGCTCGCTCTCGGCAGAAGCTTTTTTCTGAAAAGGCAAACTTACGGCTCCTTCTCCCACAGGGAAGGTGCCAGCCCTGAAAACTAATGCAGTTTTTCACTATCCCCTCTGCAGCCTATCCACAGGCACAACAGCTTTGGGGATCTCTGCTTTCCCAGAGACTCAGCATGTCACGGTGCTCGCTCTCGGCAGAAGCTTTTTTCTGAAAAGGCAAACTTACGGCTCCTTCTCCCACAGGGAAGGTGCCAGCCCTGAAAACTAATGCAGTTTTTCACTATCCCTCTGCAGCCTATCCACAGGCACAACAGCTTTGGGGATCTCTGCTTTCCCAGAGACTCAGCATGTCACGGTGCTCGTTCTCGGCAGAAGCTTTTTCTGAGAAGGCAAAAGTGTGGCTCCTTCTCCCACAAGGAAGGTGCTAGCCCTGAAAGATCTTGCTGGTATTCACTATCCCTCTGCAGCCTATCCACAGGCACAACAGCTTTTGGGATCTCTGCTTTCCCAGAGAATCAGCATGTCACGGTGCTCGCTCTCGGCAGAAGCTTTTTTCTGAAAAGGCAAACTTACGGCTCCTTCTCCCACAGGGAAGGTGCCAGCCCTGAAAACTAATGCAGTTTTTCACTATCCCTCTGCAGCCTATCCACAGGCACAACAGCTTTTGGGATCTCTGCTTTCCCAGAGACTCAGCATGTCACGGTGCTCGTTCTCGGCAGAAGCTTTTTCTGAGAAGGCAAAAGTGTGGCTCCTTCTCCCACAAGGAAGGTGCTAGCCCTGAAAGATCTTGCTGGTATTCACTATCCCTCTGCAGCCTATCCACAGGCACAACAGCTTTGGGGATCTCTGCTTTCCCAGAGACTCAGCATGTCACGGTGCTCGTTCTCGGCAGAAGCTTTTTCTGACAAGGCAAAAGTGTGGCTCCTTCTCCCACAAGGAAGGTGTTAGCCCTGAAAGATCTTGCTGGTATTCACTATCCCTCTGCAGCCTATCCACAGGCACAACAGCTTTTGGGATCTCTGCTTTCCCAGAGACTCAGCATGTCACGGTGCTCGCTCTCGGCAGAAGCTTTTTTCTGAAAAGGCAAACTTACGGCGCCTTCTCCCACAGGGAAGGTGCCAGCCCTGAAAACTAATGCAGTTTTTCACTATCCCTCTGCAGCCTATCCACAGGCACAACAGCTTTTGGGATCTCTGCTTTCCCAGAGACTCAGCATGTCACGGTGCTCGTTCTCGGCAGAAGCTTTTTCTGAGAAGGCAAAAGTGTGGCTCCTTCTCCCACAAGGAAGGTGCTAGCCCTGAAAGATCTTGCTGGTATTCACTATCCCTCTGCAGCCTATCCACAGGCACAACAGCTTTGGGGATCTCTGCTTTCCCAGAGACTCAGCATGTCACGGTGCTCGCTCTCGGCAGAAGCTTTTTTCTGAAAAGGCAAACTTACGGCGCCTTCTCCCACAGGGAAGGTGCCAGCCCTGAAAACTAATGCAGTTTTTCACTATCCCTCTGCAGCCTATCCACAGGCACAACAGCTTTTGGGATCTCTGCTTTCCCAGAGACTCAGCATGTCACGGTGCTCGCTCTCGGCAGAAGCTTTTTTCTGAAAAGGCAAACTTACGGCTCCTTCTCCCACAGGGAAGGTGCCAGCCCTGAAAACTAATGCAGTTTTTCACTATCCCTCTGCAGCCTATCCACAGGCACAACAGCTTTTGGGATCTCTGCTTTCCCAGAGACTCAGCATGTCACGGTGCTCGTTCTCGGCAGAAGCTTTTTCTGAGAAGGCAAAAGTGTGGCTCCTTCTCCCACAAGGAAGGTGCTAGCCCTGAAAGATCTTGCTGGTATTCACTATCCCTCTGCAGCCTATCCACAGGCACAACAGCTTTTGGGATCTCTGCTTTCCCAGAGACTCAGCATGTCACGGTGCTCGCTCTCGGCAGAAGCTTTTTTCTGAAAAGGCAAACTTACGGCTCCTTCTCCCACAGGGAAGGTGCCAGCCCTGAAAACTAATGCAGTTTTTCACTATCCCTCTGCAGCCTATCCACAGGCACAACAGCTTTTGGGATCTCTGCTTTCCCAGAGACTCAGCATGTCACGGTGCTCGTTCTCGGCAGAAGCTTTTTCTGAGAAGGCAAAAGTGTGGCTCCTTCTCCCACAAGGAAGGTGCTAGCCCTGAAAGATCTTGCTGGTATTCACTATCCCTCTGCAGCCTATCCACAGGCACAACAGCTTTTGGGATCTCTGCTTTCCCAGAGACTCAGCATGTCACGGTGCTCGCTCTCGGCAGAAGCTTTTTTCTGAAAAGGCAAACTTACGGCGCCTTCTCCCACAGGGAAGGTGCCAGCCCTGAAAACTAATGCAGTTTTTCACTATCCCTCTGCAGCCTATCCACAGGCACAACAGCTTTGGGGATCTCTGCTTTCCCAGAGACTCAGCATGTCACGGTGCTCGCTCTCGGCAGAAGCTTTTTTCTGAAAAGGCAAACTTACGGCTCCTTCTCCCACAGGGAAGGTGCCAGCCCTGAAAACTAATGCAGTTTTTCACTATCCCTCTGCAGCCTATCCACAGGCACAACAGCTTTGGGGATCTCTGCTTTCCCAGAGACTCAGCATGTCACGGTGCTCGTTCTCGGCAGAAGCTTTTTCTGAGAAGGCAAAAGTGTGGCTCCTTCTCCCACAAGGAAGGTGCTAGCCCTGAAAGATCTTGCTGGTATTCACTATCCCTCTGCAGCCTATCCACAGGCACAACAGCTTTTGGGATCTCTGCTTTCCCAGAGACTCAGCATGTCACGGTGCTCGCTCTCGGCAGAAGCTTTTTTCTGAAAAGGCAAACTTACGGCTCCTTCTCCCACAGGGAAGGTGCCAGCCCTGAAAACTAATGCAGTTTTTCACTATCCCTCTGCAGCCTATCCACAGGCACAACAGCTTTTGGGATCTCTGCTTTCCCAGAGACTCAGCATGTCACGGTGCTCGTTCTCGGCAGAAGCTTTTTCTGAGAAGGCAAAAGTGTGGCTCCTTCTCCCACAAGGAAGGTGCTAGCCCTGAAAGATCTTGCTGGTATTCACTATCCCTCTGCAGCCTATCCACAGGCACAACAGCTTTTGGGATCTCTGCTTTCCCAGAGACTCAGCATGTCACGGTGCTCGCTCTCGGCAGAAGCTTTTTTCTGAAAAGGCAAACTTACGGCTCCTTCTCCCACAGGGAAGGTGCCAGCCCTGAAAACTAATGCAGTTTTTCACTATCCCTCTGCAGCCTATCCACAGGCACAACAGCTTTGGGGATCTCTGCTTTCCCAGAGACTCAGCATGTCACGGTGCTCGCTCTCGGCAGAAGCTTTTTTCTGAAAAGGCAAACTTACGGCTCCTTCTCCCACAGGGAAGGTGCCAGCCCTGAAAACTAATGCAGTTTTTCACTATCCCTCTGCAGCCTATCCACAGGCACAACAGCTTTGGGGGATCTCTGCTTTCCCAGAGACTCAGCATGTCACGGTGCTCGCTCTCGGCAGAAGCTTTTTTCTGAAAAGGCAAACTTACGGCTCCTTCTCCCACAGGGAAGGTGCCAGCCCTGAAAACTAATGCAGTTTTTCACTATCCCTCTGCAGCCTATCCACAGGCACAACAGCTTTGGGGATCTCTGCTTTCCCAGAGACTCAGCATGTCACGGTGCTCGTTCTCGGCAGAAGCTTTTTCTGAGAAGGCAAAAGTGTGGCTCCTTCTCCCACAAGGAAGGTGCTAGCCCTGAAAGATCTTGCTGGTATTCACTATCCCTCTGCAGCCTATCCACAGGCACAACAGCTTTTGGGATCTCTGCTTTCCCAGAGACTCAGCATGTCACGGTGCTCGCTCTCGGCAGAAGCTTTTTTCTGAAAAGGCAAACTTACGGCTCCTTCTCCCACAGGGAAGGTGCCAGCCCTGAAAACTAATGCAGTTTTTCACTATCCCTCTGCAGCCTATCCACAGGCACAACAGCTTTTGGGATCTCTGCTTTCCCAGAGACTCAGCATGTCACGGTGCTCGTTCTCGGCAGAAGCTTTTTCTGAGAAGGCAAAAGTGTGGCTCCTTCTCCCACAAGGAAGGTGCTAGCCCTGAAAGATCTTGCTGGTATTCACTATCCCTCTGCAGCCTATCCACAGGCACAACAGCTTTTGGGATCTCTGCTTTCCCAGAGACTCAGCATGTCACGGTGCTCGCTCTCGGCAGAAGCTTTTTTCTGAAAAGGCAAACTTACGGCTCCTTCTCCCACAGGGAAGGTGCCAGCCCTGAAAACTAATGCAGTTTTTCACTATCCCTCTGCAGCCTATCCACAGGCACAACAGCTTTGGGGATCTCTGCTTTCCCAGAGACTCAGCATGTCACGGTGCTCGCTCTCGGCAGAAGCTTTTTTCTGAAAAGGCAAACTTACGGCTCCTTCTCCCACAGGGAAGGTGCCAGCCCTGAAAACTAATGCAGTTTTTCACTATCCCTCTGCAGCCTATCCACAGGCACAACAGCTTTGGGGATCTCTGCTTTCCCAGAGACTCAGCATGTCACGGTGCTCGTTCTCGGCAGAAGCTTTTTCTGAGAAGGCAAAAGTGTGGCTCCTTCTCCCACAAGGAAGGTGCTAGCCCTGAAAGATCTTGCTGGTATTCACTATCCCTCTGCAGCCTATCCACAGGCACAACAGCTTTTGGGATCTCTGCTTTCCCAGAGACTCAGCATGTCACGGTGCTCGCTCTCGGCAGAAGCTTTTTTTCTGAAAAGGCAAACTTACGGCTCCTTCTCCCACAGGGAAGGTGCCAGCCCTGAAAACTAATGCAGTTTTTCACTATCCCTCTGCAGCCTATCCACAGGCACAACAGCTTTGGGGATCTCTGCTTTCCCAGAGACTCAGCATGTCACGGTGCTCGTTCTCGGCAGAAGCTTTTTCTGAGAAGGCAAAAGTGTGGCTCCTTCTCCCACAAGGAAGGTGCTAGCCCTGAAAGATCTTGCTGGTATTCACTATCCCTCTGCAGCCTATCCACAGGCACAACAGCTTTTGGGATCTCTGCTTTCCCAGAGACTCAGCATGTCACGGTGCTCGCTCTCGGCAGAAGCTTTTTTCTGAAAAGGCAAACTTACGGCTCCTTCTCCCACAGGGAAGGTGCCAGCCCTGAAAACTAATGCAGTTTTTCACTATCCCTCTGCAGCCTATCCACAGGCACAACAGCTTTTGGGATCTCTGCTTTCCCAGAGACTCAGCATGTCACGGTGCTCGTTCTCGGCAGAAGCTTTTTCTGAGAAGGCAAAAGTGTGGCTCCTTCTCCCACAAGGAAGGTGCTAGCCCTGAAAGATCTTGCTGGTATTCACTATCCCTCTGCAGCCTATCCACAGGCACAACAGCTTTTGGGATCTCTGCTTTCCCAGAGACTCAGCATGTCACGGTGCTCGCTCTCGGCAGAAGCTTTTTTCTGAAAAGGCAAACTTACGGCGCCTTCTCCCACAGGGAAGGTGCCAGCCCTGAAAACTAATGCAGTTTTTCACTATCCCTCTGCAGCCTATCCACAGGCACAACAGCTTTGGGGATCTCTGCTTTCCCAGAGACTCAGCATGTCACGGTGCTCGCTCTCGGCAGAAGCTTTTTTCTGAAAAGGCAAACTTACGGCTCCTTCTCCCACAGGGAAGGTGCCAGCCCTGAAAACTAATGCAGTTTTTCACTATCCCTCTGCAGCCTATCCACAGGCACAACAGCTTTTGGGATCTCTGCTTTCCCAGAGACTCAGCATGTCACGGTGCTCGTTCTCGGCAGAAGCTTTTTCTGAGAAGGCAAAAGTGTGGCTCCTTCTCCCACAAGGAAGGTGCTAGCCCTGAAAGATCTTGCTGGTATTCACTATCCCTCTGCAGCCTATCCACAGGCACAACAGCTTTTGGGATCTCTGCTTTCCCAGAGACTCAGCATGTCACGGTGCTCGCTCTCGGCAGAAGCTTTTTTCTGAAAAGGCAAACTTACGGCTCCTTCTCCCACAGGGAAGGTGCCAGCCCTGAAAACTAATGCAGTTTTTCACTATCCCTCTGCAGCCTATCCACAGGCACAACAGCTTTTGGGATCTCTGCTTTCCCAGAGACTCAGCATGTCACGGTGCTCGTTCTCGGCAGAAGCTTTTTCTGAGAAGGCAAAAGTGTGGCTCCTTCTCCCACAAGGAAGGTGCTAGCCCTGAAAGATCTTGCTGGTATTCACTATCCCTCTGCAGCCTATCCACAGGCACAACAGCTTTTGGGATCTCTGCTTTCCCAGAGACTCAGCATGTCACGGTGCTCGCTCTCGGCAGAAGCTTTTTTCTGAAAAGGCAAACTTACGGCTCCTTCTCCCACAGGGAAGGTGCCAGCCCTGAAAACTAATGCAGTTTTTCACTATCCCTCTGCAGCCTATCCACAGGCACAACAGCTTTGGGGATCTCTGCTTTCCCAGAGACTCAGCATGTCACGGTGCTCGCTCTCGGCAGAAGCTTTTTTCTGAAAAGGCAAACTTACGGCTCCTTCTCCCACAGGGAAGGTGCCAGCCCTGAAAACTAATGCAGTTTTTCACTATCCCTCTGCAGCCTATCCACAGGCACAACAGCTTTGGGGATCTCTGCTTTCCCAGAGACTCAGCATGTCACGGTGCTCGCTCTCGGCAGAAGCTTTTTTCTGAAAAGGCAAACTTACGGCTCCTTCTCCCACAGGGAAGGTGCCAGCCCTGAAAACTAATGCAGTTTTTCACTATCCCTCTGCAGCCTATCCACAGGCACAACAGCTTTGGGGATCTCTGCTTTCCCAGAGACTCAGCATGTCACGGTGCTCGTTCTCGGCAGAAGCTTTTTCTGAGAAGGCAAAAGTGTGGCTCCTTCTCCCACAAGGAAGGTGCTAGCCCTGAAAGATCTTGCTGGTATTCACTATCCCTCTGCAGCCTATCCACAGGCACAACAGCTTTTGGGATCTCTGCTTTCCCAGAGACTCAGCATGTCACGGTGCTCGCTCTCGGCAGAAGCTTTTTTCTGAAAAGGCAAAAGTGTGGCTCCTTCTCCCACAAGGAAGGTGCTAGCCCTGAAAGATCTTGCTGGTATTCACTATCCCTCTGCAGCCTATCCACAGGCACAACAGCTTTTGGGATCTCTGCTTTCCCAGAGACTCAGCATGTCACGGTGCTCGCTCTCGGCAGAAGCTTTTTTCTGAAAAGGCAAACTTACGGCTCCTTCTCCCACAGGGAAGGTGCCAGCCCTGAAAACTAATGCAGTTTTTCACTATCCCTCTGCAGCCTATCCACAGGCACAACAGCTTTTGGGATCTCTGCTTTCCCAGAGACTCAGCATGTCACGGTGCTCGTTCTCGGCAGAAGCTTTTTCTGAGAAGGCAAAAGTGTGGCTCCTTCTCCCACAAGGAAGGTGCTAGCCCTGAAAGATCTTGCTGGTATTCACTATCCCTCTGCAGCCTATCCACAGGCACAACAGCTTTTGGGATCTCTGCTTTCCCAGAGACTCAGCATGTCACGGTGCTCGCTCTCGGCAGAAGCTTTTTTCTGAAAAGGCAAACTTACGGCTCCTTCTCCCACAGGGAAGGTGCCAGCCCTGAAAACTAATGCAGTTTTTCACTATCCCTCTGCAGCCTATCCACAGGCACAACAGCTTTGGGGATCTCTGCTTTCCCAGAGACTCAGCATGTCACGGTGCTCGCTCTCGGCAGAAGCTTTTTTCTGAAAAGGCAAACTTACGGCTCCTTCTCCCACAGGGAAGGTGCCAGCCCTGAAAACTAATGCAGTTTTTCACTATCCCTCTGCAGCCTATCCACAGGCACAACAGCTTTGGGGATCTCTGCTTTCCCAGAGACTCAGCATGTCACGGTGCTCGTTCTCGGCAGAAGCTTTTTCTGAGAAGGCAAAAGTGTGGCTCCTTCTCCCACAAGGAAGGTGCTAGCCCTGAAAGATCTTGCTGGTATTCACTATCCCTCTGCAGCCTATCCACAGGCACAACAGCTTTTGGGATCTCTGCTTTCCCAGAGACTCAGCATGTCACGGTGCTCGCTCTCGGCAGAAGCTTTTTTCTGAAAAGGCAAACTTACGGCTCCTTCTCCCACAGGGAAGGTGCCAGCCCTGAAAACTAATGCAGTTTTTCACTATCCCTCTGCAGCCTATCCACAGGCACAACAGCTTTTGGGATCTCTGCTTTCCCAGAGACTCAGCATGTCACGGTGCTCGTTCTCGGCAGAAGCTTTTTCTGAGAAGGCAAAAGTGTGGCTCCTTCTCCCACAAGGAAGGTGCTAGCCCTGAAAGATCTTGCTGGTATTCACTATCCCTCTGCAGCCTATCCACAGGCACAACAGCTTTTGGGATCTCTGCTTTCCCAGAGACTCAGCATGTCACGGTGCTCGCTCTCGGCAGAAGCTTTTTTCTGAAAAGGCAAACTTACGGCTCCTTCTCCCACAGGGAAGGTGCCAGCCCTGAAAACTAATGCAGTTTTTCACTATCCCTCTGCAGCCTATCCACAGGCACAACAGCTTTTGGGATCTCTGCTTTCCCAGAGACTCAGCATGTCACGGTGCTCGTTCTCGGCAGAAGCTTTTTCTGAGAAGGCAAAAGTGTGGCTCCTTCTCCCACAAGGAAGGTGCTAGCCCTGAAAGATCTTGCTGGTATTCACTATCCCTCTGCAGCCTATCCACAGGCACAACAGCTTTTGGGATCTCTGCTTTCCCAGAGACTCAGCATGTCACGGTGCTCGCTCTCGGCAGAAGCTTTTTTCTGAAAAGGCAAACTTACGGCTCCTTCTCCCACAGGGAAGGTGCCAGCCCTGAAAACTAATGCAGTTTTTCACTATCCCTCTGCAGCCTATCCACAGGCACAACAGCTTTTGGGATCTCTGCTTTCCCAGAGACTCAGCATGTCACGGTGCTCGTTCTCGGCAGAAGCTTTTTCTGAGAAGGCAAAAGTGTGGCTCCTTCTCCCACAAGGAAGGTGCTAGCCCTGAAAGATCTTGCTGGTATTCACTATCCCTCTGCAGCCTATCCACAGGCACAACAGCTTTTGGGATCTCTGCTTTCCCAGAGACTCAGCATGTCACGGTGCTCGCTCTCGGCAGAAGCTTTTTTCTGAAAAGGCAAACTTACGGCTCCTTCTCCCACAGGGAAGGTGCCAGCCCTGAAAACTAATGCAGTTTTTCACTATCCCTCTGCAGCCTATCCACAGGCACAACAGCTTTGGGGATCTCTGCTTTCCCAGAGACTCAGCATGTCACGGTGCTCGCTCTCGGCAGAAGCTTTTTTCTGAAAAGGCAAACTTACGGCTCCTTCTCCCACAGGGAAGGTGCCAGCCCTGAAAACTAATGCAGTTTTTCACTATCCCTCTGCAGCCTATCCACAGGCACAACAGCTTTGGGGATCTCTGCTTTCCCAGAGACTCAGCATGTCACGGTGCTCGTTCTCGGCAGAAGCTTTTTCTGAGAAGGCAAAAGTGTGGCTCCTTCTCCCACAAGGAAGGTGCTAGCCCTGAAAGATCTTGCTGGTATTCACTATCCCTCTGCAGCCTATCCACAGGCACAACAGCTTTTGGGATCTCTGCTTTCCCAGAGAATCAGCATGTCACGGTGCTCGCTCTCGGCAGAAGCTTTTTTCTGAAAAGGCAAACTTACGGCTCCTTCTCCCACAGGGAAGGTGCCAGCCCTGAAAACTAATGCAGTTTTTCACTATCCCTCTGCAGCCTATCCACAGGCACAACAGCTTTTGGGATCTCTGCTTTCCCAGAGACTCAGCATGTCACGGTGCTCGTTCTCGGCAGAAGCTTTTTCTGAGAAGGCAAAAGTGTGGCTCCTTCTCCCACAAGGAAGGTGCTAGCCCTGAAAGATCTTGCTGGTATTCACTATCCCTCTGCAGCCTATCCACAGGCACAACAGCTTTGGGGATCTCTGCTTTCCCAGAGACTCAGCATGTCACGGTGCTCGTTCTCGGCAGAAGCTTTTTCTGACAAGGCAAAAGTGTGGCTCCTTCTCCCACAAGGAAGGTGTTAGCCCTGAAAGATCTTGCTGGTATTCACTATCCCTCTGCAGCCTATCCACAGGCACAACAGCTTTTGGGATCTCTGCTTTCCCAGAGACTCAGCATGTCACGGTGCTCGCTCTCGGCAGAAGCTTTTTTCTGAAAAGGCAAACTTACGGCTCCTTCTCCCACAGGGAAGGTGCCAGCCCTGAAAACTAATGCAGTTTTTCACTATCCCTCTGCAGCCTATCCACAGGCACAACAGCTTTGGGGATCTCTGCTTTCCCAGAGACTCAGCATGTCACGGTGCTCGCTCTCGGCAGAAGCTTTTTTCTGAAAAGGCAAACTTACGGCTCCTTCTCCCACAGGGAAGGTGCCAGCCCTGAAAACTAATGCAGTTTTTCACTATCCCTCTGCAGCCTATCCACAGGCACAACAGCTTTGGGGATCTCTGCTTTCCCAGAGACTCAGCATGTCACGGTGCTCGTTCTCGGCAGAAGCTTTTTCTGAGAAGGCAAAAGTGTGGCTCCTTCTCCCAAAAGGAAGGTGCTAGCCCTGAAAGATCTTGCTGGTATTCACTATCCCTCTGCAGCCTATCCACAGGCACAACAGCTTTTGGGATCTCTGCTTTCCCAGAGACTCAGCATGTCACGGTGCTCGCTCTCGGCAGAAGCTTTTTTCTGAAAAGGCAAACTTACGGCTCCTTCTCCCACAGGGAAGGTGCCAGCCCTGAAAACTAATGCAGTTTTTCACTATCCCTCTGCAGCCTATCCACAGGCACAACAGCTTTGGGGATCTCTGCTTTCCCAGAGACTCAGCATGTCACGGTGCTCGCTCTCGGCAGAAGCTTTTTTCTGAAAAGGCAAACTTACGGCTCCTTCTCCCACAGGGAAGGTGCCAGCCCTGAAAACTAATGCAGTTTTTCACTATCCCTCTGCAGCCTATCCACAGGCACAACAGCTTTGGGGATCTCTGCTTTCCCAGAGACTCAGCATGTCACGGTGCTCGTTCTCGGCAGAAGCTTTTTCTGAGAAGGCAAAAGTGTGGCTCCTTCTCCCACAAGGAAGGTGCTAGCCCTGAAAGATCTTGCTGGTATTCACTATCCCTCTGCAGCCTATCCACAGGCACAACAGCTTTTGGGATCTCTGCTTTCCCAGAGACTCAGCATGTCACGGTGCTCGCTCTCGGCAGAAGCTTTTTTCTGAAAAGGCAAACTTACGGCTCCTTCTCCCACAGGGAAGGTGCCAGCCCTGAAAACTAATGCAGTTTTTCACTATCCCTCTGCAGCCTATCCACAGGCACAACAGCTTTTGGGATCTCTGCTTTCCCAGAGACTCAGCATGTCACGGTGCTCGTTCTCGGCAGAAGCTTTTTCTGAGAAGGCAAAAGTGTGGCTCCTTCTCCCACAAGGAAGGTGCTAGCCCTGAAAGATCTTGCTGGTATTCACTATCCCTCTGCAGCCTATCCACAGGCACAACAGCTTTTGGGATCTCTGCTTTCCCAGAGACTCAGCATGTCACGGTGCTCGCTCTCGGCAGAAGCTTTTTTCTGAAAAGGCAAACTTACGGCTCCTTCTCCCACAGGGAAGGTGCCAGCCCTGAAAACTAATGCAGTTTTTCACTATCCCTCTGCAGCCTATCCACAGGCACAACAGCTTTGGGGATCTCTGCTTTCCCAGAGACTCAGCATGTCACGGTGCTCGCTCTCGGCAGAAGCTTTTTTCTGAAAAGGCAAACTTACGGCTCCTTCTCCCACAGGGAAGGTGCCAGCCCTGAAAACTAATGCAGTTTTTCACTATCCCTCTGCAGCCTATCCACAGGCACAACAGCTTTGGGGATCTCTGCTTTCCCAGAGACTCAGCATGTCACGGTGCTCGCTCTCGGCAGAAGCTTTTTTCTGAAAAGGCAAACTTACGGCTCCTTCTCCCACAGGGAAGGTGCCAGCCCTGAAAACTAATGCAGTTTTTCACTATCCCTCTGCAGCCTATCCACAGGCACAACAGCTTTGGGGATCTCTGCTTTCCCAGAGACTCAGCATGTCACGGTGCTCGTTCTCGGCAGAAGCTTTTTCTGAGAAGGCAAAAGTGTGGCTCCTTCTCCCACAAGGAAGGTGCTAGCCCTGAAAGATCTTGCTGGTATTCACTATCCCTCTGCAGCCTATCCACAGGCACAACAGCTTTTGGGATCTCTGCTTTCCCAGAGACTCAGCATGTCACGGTGCTCGCTCTCGGCAGAAGCTTTTTTCTGAAAAGGCAAACTTACGGCTCCTTCTCCCACAGGGAAGGTGCCAGCCCTGAAAACTAATGCAGTTTTTCACTATCCCTCTGCAGCCTATCCACAGGCACAACAGCTTTTGGGATCTCTGCTTTCCCAGAGACTCAGCATGTCACGGTGCTCGTTCTCGGCAGAAGCTTTTTCTGAGAAGGCAAAAGTGTGGCTCCTTCTCCCACAAGGAAGGTGCTAGCCCTGAAAGATCTTGCTGGTATTCACTATCCCTCTGCAGCCTATCCACAGGCACAACAGCTTTTGGGATCTCTGCTTTCCCAGAGACTCAGCATGTCACGGTGCTCGCTCTCGGCAGAAGCTTTTTTCTGAAAAGGCAAACTTACGGCTCCTTCTCCCACAGGGAAGGTGCCAGCCCTGAAAACTAATGCAGTTTTTCACTATCCCTCTGCAGCCTATCCACAGGCACAACAGCTTTTGGGATCTCTGCTTTCCCAGAGACTCAGCATGTCACGGTGCTCGTTCTCGGCAGAAGCTTTTTCTGAGAAGGCAAAAGTGTGGCTCCTTCTCCCACAAGGAAGGTGCTAGCCCTGAAAGATCTTGCTGGTATTCACTATCCCTCTGCAGCCTATCCACAGGCACAACAGCTTTTGGGATCTCTGCTTTCCCAGAGACTCAGCATGTCACGGTGCTCGCTCTCGGCAGAAGCTTTTTTCTGAAAAGGCAAACTTACGGCTCCTTCTCCCACAGGGAAGGAGCCAGCCCTGAAAACTAATGCAGTTTTTCACTATCCCTCTGCAGCCTATCCACAGGCACAACAGCTTTTGGGATCTCTGCTTTCCCAGAGACTCAGCATGTCACGGTGCTCGTTCTCGGCAGAAGCTTTTTCTGAGAAGGCAAAAGTGTGGCTCCTTCTCCCACAAGGAAGGTGCTAGCCCTGAAAGATCTTGCTGGTATTCACTATCCCTCTGCAGCCTATCCACAGGCACAACAGCTTTTGGGATCTCTGCTTTCCCAGAGACTCAGCATGTCACGGTGCTCGCTCTCGGCAGAAGCTTTTTTCTGAAAAGGCAAACTTACGGCTCCTTCTCCCACAGGGAAGGTGCCAGCCCTGAAAACTAATGCAGTTTTTCACTATCCCTCTGCAGCCTATCCACAGGCACAACAGCTTTGGGGATCTCTGCTTTCCCAGAGACTCAGCATGTCACGGTGCTCGCTCTCGGCAGAAGCTTTTTTCTGAAAAGGCAAACTTACGGCTCCTTCTCCCACAGGGAAGGTGCCAGCCCTGAAAACTAATGCAGTTTTTCACTATCCCTCTGCAGCCTATCCACAGGCACAACAGCTTTGGGGATCTCTGCTTTCCCAGAGACTCAGCATGTCACGGTGCTCGTTCTCGGCAGAAGCTTTTTCTGAGAAGGCAAAAGTGTGGCTCCTTCTCCCACAAGGAAGGTGCTAGCCCTGAAAGATCTTGCTGGTATTCACTATCCCTCTGCAGCCTATCCACAGGCACAACAGCTTTTGGGATCTCTGCTTTCCCAGAGACTCAGCATGTCACGGTGCTCGCTCTCGGCAGAAGCTTTTTTCTGAAAAGGCAAACTTACGGCTCCTTCTCCCACAGGGAAGGTGCCAGCCCTGAAAACTAATGCAGTTTTTCACTATCCCTCTGCAGCCTATCCACAGGCACAACAGCTTTGGGGATCTCTGCTTTCCCAGAGACTCAGCATGTCACGGTGCTCGTTCTCGGCAGAAGCTTTTTCTGAGAAGGCAAAAGTGTGGCTCCTTCTCCCACAAGGAAGGTGCTAGCCCTGAAAGATCTTGCTGGTATTCACTATCCCTCTGCAGCCTATCCACAGGCACAACAGCTTTTGGGATCTCTGCTTTCCCAGAGACTCAGCATGTCACGGTGCTCGCTCTCGGCAGAAGCTTTTTTCTGAAAAGGCAAACTTACGGCTCCTTCTCCCACAGGGAAGGTGCCAGCCCTGAAAACTAATGCAGTTTTTCACTATCCCTCTGCAGCCTATCCACAGGCACAACAGCTTTGGGGATCTCTGCTTTCCCAGAGACTCAGCATGTCACGGTGCTCGCTCTCGGCAGAAGCTTTTTTCTGAAAAGGCAAACTTACGGCTCCTTCTCCCACAGGGAAGGTGCCAGCCCTGAAAACTAATGCAGTTTTTCACTATCCCTCTGCAGCCTATCCACAGGCACAACAGCTTTTGGGATCTCTGCTTTCCCAGAGACTCAGCATGTCACGGTGCTCGCTCTCGGCAGAAGCTTTTTTCTGAAAAGGCAAACTTACGGCTCCTTCTCCCACAGGGAAGGTGCCAGCCCTGAAAACTAATGCAGTTTTTCACTATCCCTCTGCAGCCTATCCACAGGCACAACAGCTTTGGGGATCTCTGCTTTCCCAGAGACTCAGCATGTCACGGTGCTCGTTCTCGGCAGAAGCTTTTTCTGAGAAGGCAAAAGTGTGGCTCCTTCTCCCACAAGGAAGGTGCTAGCCCTGAAAGATCTTGCTGGTATTCACTATCCCTCTGCAGCCTATCCACAGGCACAACAGCTTTTGGGATCTCTGCTTTCCCAGAGACTCAGCATGTCACGGTGCTCGCTCTCGGCAGAAGCTTTTTTCTGAAAAGGCAAACTTACGGCTCCTTCTCCCACAGGGAAGGTGCCAGCCCTGAAAACTAATGCAGTTTTTCACTATCCCTCTGCAGCCTATCCACAGGCACAACAGCTTTGGGGATCTCTGCTTTCCCAGAGACTCAGCATGTCACGGTGCTCGTTCTCGGCAGAAGCTTTTTCTGAGAAGGCAAAAGTGTGGCTCCTTCTCCCACAAGGAAGGTGCTAGCCCTGAAAGATCTTGCTGGTATTCACTATCCCTCTGCAGCCTATCCACAGGCACAACAGCTTTTGGGATCTCTGCTTTCCCAGAGACTCAGCATGTCACGGTGCTCGCTCTCGGCAGAAGCTTTTTTCTGAAAAGGCAAACTTACGGCTCCTTCTCCCACAGGGAAGGTGCCAGCCCTGAAAACTAATGCAGTTTTTCACTATCCCTCTGCAGCCTATCCACAGGCACAACAGCTTTGGGGATCTCTGCTTTCCCAGAGACTCAGCATGTCACGGTGCTCGCTCTCGGCAGAAGCTTTTTTCTGAAAAGGCAAACTTACGGCTCCTTCTCCCACAGGGAAGGTGCCAGCCCTGAAAACTAATGCAGTTTTTCACTATCCCTCTGCAGCCTATCCACAGGCACAACAGCTTTGGGGATCTCTGCTTTCCCAGAGACTCAGCATGTCACGGTGCTCGCTCTCGGCAGAAGCTTTTTTCTGAAAAGGCAAACTTACGGCTCCTTCTCCCACAGGGAAGGTGCCAGCCCTGAAAACTAATGCAGTTTTTCACTATCCCTCTGCAGCCTATCCACAGGCACAACAGCTTTGGGGATCTCTGCTTTCCCAGAGACTCAGCATGTCACGGTGCTCGCTCTCGGCAGAAGCTTTTTTCTGAAAAGGCAAACTTACGGCTCCTTCTCCCACAGGGAAGGTGCCAGCCCTGAAAACTAATGCAGTTTTTCACTATCCCTCTGCAGCCTATCCACAGGCACAACAGCTTTGGGGATCTCTGCTTTCCCAGAGACTCAGCATGTCACGGTGCTCGCTCTCGGCAGAAGCTTTTTTCTGAAAAGGCAAACTTACGGCTCCTTCTCCCACAGGGAAGGTGCCAGCCCTGAAAACTTATGCAGTTTTTCACTATCCCTCTGCAGCCTATCCATAGGCACAACAGCTTTGGGGATCTCTGCTTTCCCAGAGACTCAGCATGTCACGGTGCTCGTTCTCGGCAGAAGCTTTTTCTGAGAAGGCAAAAGTGTGGCTCCTTCTCCCACAAGGAAGGTGCTAGCCCTGAAAGATCTTGCTGGTATTCACTATCCCTCTGCAGCCTATCCACAGGCACAACAGCTTTTGGGATCTCTGCTTTCCCAGAGACTCAGCATGTCACGGTGCTCGCTCTCGGCAGAAGCTTTTTTCTGAAAAGGCAAACTTACGGCTCCTTCTCCCACAGGGAAGGTGCCAGCCCTGAAAACTAATGCAGTTTTTCACTATCCCTCTGCAGCCTATCCACAGGCACAACAGCTTTGGGGATCTCTGCTTTCCCAGAGACTCAGCATGTCACGGTGCTCGTTCTCGGCAGAAGCTTTTTCTGACAAGGCAAAAGTGTGGCTCCTTCTCCCACAAGGAAGGTGTTAGCCCTGAAAGATCTTGCTGGTATTCACTATCCCTCTGCAGCCTATCCACAGGCACAACAGCTTTTGGGATCTCTGCTTTCCCAGAGACTCAGCATGTCACGGTGCTCGCTCTCGGCAGAAGCTTTTTTCTGAAAAGGCAAACTTACGGCTCCTTCTCCCACAGGGAAGGTGCCAGCCCTGAAAACTAATGCAGTTTTTCACTATCCCTCTGCAGCCTATCCACAGGCACAACAGCTTTGGGGATCTCTGCTTTCCCAGAGACTCAGCATGTCACGGTGCTCGCTCTCGGCAGAAGCTTTTTTCTGAAAAGGCAAACTTACGGCTCCTTCTCCCACAGGGAAGGTGCCAGCCCTGAAAACTAATGCAGTTTTTCACTATCCCTCTGCAGCCTATCCACAGGCACAACAGCTTTGGGGATCTCTGCTTTCCCAGAGACTCAGCATGTCACGGTGCTCGTTCTCGGCAGAAGCTTTTTCTGAGAAGGCAAAAGTGTGGCTCCTTCTCCCACAAGGAAGGTGCTAGCCCTGAAAGATCTTGCTGGTATTCACTATCCCTCTGCAGCCTATCCACAGGCACAACAGCTTTTGGGATCTCTGCTTTCCCAGAGACTCAGCATGTCACGGTGCTCGCTCTCGGCAGAAGCTTTTTTCTGAAAAGGCAAACTTACGGCTCCTTCTCCCACAGGGAAGGTGCCAGCCCTGAAAACTAATGCAGTTTTTCACTATCCCTCTGCAGCCTATCCACAGGCACAACAGCTTTGGGGATCTCTGCTTTCCCAGAGACTCAGCATGTCACGGTGCTCGCTCTCGGCAGAAGCTTTTTTCTGAAAAGGCAAACTTACGGCTCCTTCTCCCACAGGGAAGGTGCCAGCCCTGAAAACTAATGCAGTTTTTCACTATCCCTCTGCAGCCTATCCACAGGCACAACAGCTTTGGGGATCTCTGCTTTCCCAGAGACTCAGCATGTCACGGTGCTCGTTCTCGGCAGAAGCTTTTTCTGAGAAGGCAAAAGTGTGGCTCCTTCTCCCACAAGGAAGGTGCTAGCCCTGAAAGATCTTGCTGGTATTCACTATCCCTCTGCAGCCTATCCACAGGCACAACAGCTTTTGGGATCTCTGCTTTCCCAGAGACTCAGCATGTCACGGTGCTCGCTCTCGGCAGAAGCTTTTTTCTGAAAAGGCAAACTTACGGCTCCTTCTCCCACAGGGAAGGTGCCAGCCCTGAAAACTAATGCAGCTTTTCACTATCCCTCTGCAGCCTATCCACAGGCACAACAGCTTTGGGGATCTCTGCTTTCCCAGAGACTCAGCATGTCACGGTGCTCGCTCTCGGCAGAAGCTTTTTTCTGAAAAGGCAAACTTACGGCTCCTTCTCCCACAGGGAAGGTGCCAGCCCTGAAAACTAATGCAGTTTTTCACTATCCCTCTGCAGCCTATCCACAGGCACAACAGCTTTGGGGATCTCTGCTTTCCCAGAGACTCAGCATGTCACGGTGCTCGCTCTCGGCAGAAGCTTTTTTCTGAAAAGGCAAACTTACGGCTCCTTCTCCCACAGGGAAGGTGCCAGCCCTGAAAACTAATGCAGTTTTTCACTATCCCTCTGCAGCCTATCCACAGGCACAACAGCTTTGGGGATCTCTGCTTTCCCAGAGACTCAGCATGTCACGGTGCTCGTTCTCGGCAGAAGCTTTTTCTGAGAAGGCAAAAGTGTGGCTCCTTCTCCCACAAGGAAGGTGCTAGCCCTGAAAGATCTTGCTGGTATTCACTATCCCTCTGCAGCCTATCCACAGGCACAACAGCTTTTGGGATCTCTGCTTTCCCAGAGACTCAGCATGTCACGGTGCTCGCTCTCGGCAGAAGCTTTTTTCTGAAAAGGCAAACTTACGGCTCCTTCTCCCACAGGGAAGGTGCCAGCCCTGAAAACTAATGCAGTTTTTCACTATCCCTCTGCAGCCTATCCACAGGCACAACAGCTTTTGGGATCTCTGCTTTCCCAGAGACTCAGCATGTCACGGTGCTCGTTCTCGGCAGAAGCTTTTTCTGAGAAGGCAAAAGTGTGGCTCCTTCTCCCACAAGGAAGGTGCTAGCCCTGAAAGATCTTGCTGGTATTCACTATCCCTCTGCAGCCTATCCACAGGCACAACAGCTTTTGGGATCTCTGCTTTCCCAGAGACTCAGCATGTCACGGTGCTCGCTCTCGGCAGAAGCTTTTTTCTGAAAAGGCAAACTTACGGCTCCTTCTCCCACAGGGAAGGTGCCAGCCCTGAAAACTAATGCAGTTTTTCACTATCCCTCTGCAGCCTATCCACAGGCACAACAGCTTTGGGGATCTCTGCTTTCCCAGAGACTCAGCATGTCACGGTGCTCGTTCTCGGCAGAAGCTTTTTCTGAGAAGGCAAAAGTGTGGCTCCTTCTCCCACAAGGAAGGTGCTAGCCCTGAAAGATCTTGCTGGTATTCACTATCCCTCTGCAGCCTATCCACAGGCACAACAGCTTTTGGGATCTCTGCTTTCCCAGAGACTCAGCATGTCACGGTGCTCGCTCTCGGCAGAAGCTTTTTTCTGAAAAGGCAAACTTACGGCTCCTTCTCCCACAGGGAAGGTGCCAGCCCTGAAAACTAATGCAGTTTTTCACTATCCCTCTGCAGCCTATCCACAGGCACAACAGCTTTTGGGATCTCTGCTTTCCCAGAGACTCAGCATGTCACGGTGCTCGTTCTCGGCAGAAGCTTTTTCTGAGAAGGCAAAAGTGTGGCTCCTTCTCCCACAAGGAAGGTGCTAGCCCTGAAAGATCTTGCTGGTATTCACTATCCCTCTGCAGCCTATCCACAGGCACAACAGCTTTTGGGATCTCTGCTTTCCCAGAGACTCAGCATGTCACGGTGCTCGCTCTCGGCAGAAGCTTTTTTCTGAAAAGGCAAACTTACGGCTCCTTCTCCCACAGGGAAGGTGCCAGCCCTGAAAACTAATGCAGTTTTTCACTATCCCTCTGCAGCCTATCCACAGGCACAACAGCTTTGGGGATCTCTGCTTTCCCAGAGACTCAGCATGTCACGGTGCTCGCTCTCGGCAGAAGCTTTTTTCTGAAAAGGCAAACTTACGGCTCCTTCTCCCACAGGGAAGGTGCCAGCCCTGAAAACTAATGCAGTTTTTCACTATCCCTCTGCAGCCTATCCACAGGCACAACAGCTTTGGGGATCTCTGCTTTCCCAGAGACTCAGCATGTCACGGTGCTCGCTCTCGGCAGAAGCTTTTTTCTGAAAAGGCAAACTTACGGCTCCTTCTCCCACAGGGAAGGTGCCAGCCCTGAAAACTAATGCAGTTTTTCACTATCCCTCTGCAGCCTATCCACAGGCACAACAGCTTTGGGGATCTCTGCTTTCCCAGAGACTCAGCATGTCACGGTGCTCGTTCTCGGCAGAAGCTTTTTCTGAGAAGGCAAAAGTGTGGCTCCTTCTCCCACAAGGAAGGTGCTAGCCCTGAAAGATCTTGCTGGTATTCACTATCCCTCTGCAGCCTATCCACAGGCACAACAGCTTTTGGGATCTCTGCTTTCCCAGAGACTCAGCATGTCACGGTGCTCGCTCTCGGCAGAAGCTTTTTTCTGAAAAGGCAAACTTACGGCTCCTTCTCCCACAGGGAAGGTGCCAGCCCTGAAAACTAATGCAGTTTTTCACTATCCCTCTGCAGCCTATCCACAGGCACAACAGCTTTTGGGATCTCTGCTTTCCCAGAGACTCAGCATGTCACGGTGCTCGTTCTCGGCAGAAGCTTTTTCTGAGAAGGCAAACTTACGGCTCCTTCTCCCACAGGGAAGGTGCCAGCCCTGAAAACTAATGCAGTTTTTCACTATCCCTCTGCAGCCTATCCACAGGCACAACAGCTTTGGGGATCTCTGCTTTCCCAGAGACTCAGCATGTCACGGTGCTCGCTCTCGGCAGAAGCTTTTTTCTGAAAAGGCAAACTTACGGCTCCTTCTCCCACAGGGAAGGTGCCAGCCCTGAAAACTAATGCAGTTTTTCACTATCCCTCTGCAGCCTATCCACAGGCACAACAGCTTTGGGGATCTCTGCTTTCCCAGAGACTCAGCATGTCACGGTGCTCGCTCTCGGCAGAAGCTTTTTTCTGAAAAGGCAAACTTACGGCTCCTTCTCCCACAGGGAAGGTGCCAGCCCTGAAAACTAATGCAGTTTTTCACTATCCCTCTGCAGCCTATCCACAGGCACAACAGCTTTGGGGATCTCTGCTTTCCCAGAGACTCAGCATGTCACGGTGCTCGTTCTCGGCAGAAGCTTTTTCTGAGAAGGCAAAAGTGTGGCTCCTTCTCCCACAAGGAAGGTGCTAGCCCTGAAAGATCTTGCTGGTATTCACTATCCCTCTGCAGCCTATCCACAGGCACAACAGCTTTTGGGATCTCTGCTTTCCCAGAGACTCAGCATGTCACGGTGCTCGCTCTCGGCAGAAGCTTTTTTCTGAAAAGGCAAACTTACGGCTCCTTCTCCCACAGGGAAGGTGCCAGCCCTGAAAACTAATGCAGTTTTTCACTATCCCTCTGCAGCCTATCCACAGGCACAACAGCTTTGGGGATCTCTGCTTTCCCAGAGACTCAGCATGTCACGGTGCTCGTTCTCGGCAGAAGCTTTTTCTGAGAAGGCAAAAGTGTGGCTCCTTCTCCCACAAGGAAGGTGCTAGCCCTGAAAGATCTTGCTGGTATTCACTATCCCTCTGCAGCCTATCCACAGGCACAACAGCTTTTGGGATCTCTGCTTTCCCAGAGACTCAGCATGTCACGGTGCTCGCTCTCGGCAGAAGCTTTTTTCTGAAAAGGCAAACTTACGGCGCCTTCTCCCACAGGGAAGGTGCCACCCCTGAAAACTAATGCAGTTTTTCACTATCCCTCTGCAGCCTATCCACAGGCACAACAGCTTTGGGGATCTCTGCTTTCCCAGAGACTCAGCATGTCACGGTGCTCGCTCTCGGCAGAAGCTTTTTTCTGAAAAGGCAAACTTACGGCTCCTTCTCCCACAGGGAAGGTGCCAGCCCTGAAAACTAATGCAGTTTTTCACTATCCCTCTGCAGCCTATCCACAGGCACAACAGCTTTGGGGATCTCTGCTTTCCCAGAGACTCAGCATGTCACGGTGCTCGTTCTCGGCAGAAGCTTTTTCTGAGAAGGCAAAAGTGTGGCTCCTTCTCCCACAAGGAAGGTGCTAGCCCTGAAAGATCTTGCTGGTATTCACTATCCCTCTGCAGCCTATCCACAGGCACAACAGCTTTTGGGATCTCTGCTTTCCCAGAGACTCAGCATGTCACGGTGCTCGCTCTCGGCAGAAGCTTTTTTCTGAAAAGGCAAACTTACGGCTCCTTCTCCCACAGGGAAGGTGCCAGCCCTGAAAACTAATGCAGTTTTTCACTATCCCTCTGCAGCCTATCCACAGGCACAACAGCTTTGGGGATCTCTGCTTTCCCAGAGACTCAGCATGTCACGGTGCTCGCTCTCGGCAGAAGCTTTTTTCTGAAAAGGCAAACTTACGGCTCCTTCTCCCACAGGGAAGGTGCCAGCCCTGAAAACTAATGCAGTTTTTCACTATCCCTCTGCAGCCTATCCACAGGCACAACAGCTTTGGGGATCTCTGCTTTCCCAGAGACTCAGCATGTCACGGTGCTCGCTCTCGGCAGAAGCTTTTTTCTGAAAAGGCAAACTTACGGCTCCTTCTCCCACAGGGAAGGTGCCAGCCCTGAAAACTAATGCAGTTTTTCACTATCCCTCTGCAGCCTATCCACAGGCACAACAGCTTTGGGGATCTCTGCTTTCCCAGAGACTCAGCATGTCACGGTGCTCGTTCTCGGCAGAAGCTTTTTCTGAGAAGGCAAAAGTGTGGCTCCTTCTCCCACAAGGAAGGTGCTAGCCCTGAAAGATCTTGCTGGTATTCACTATCCCTCTGCAGCCTATCCACAGGCACAACAGCTTTTGGGATCTCTGCTTTCCCAGAGACTCAGCATGTCACGGTGCTCGCTCTCGGCAGAAGCTTTTTTCTGAAAAGGCAAAAGTGTGGCTCCTTCTCCCACAAGGAAGGTGCTAGCCCTGAAAGATCTTGCTGGTATTCACTATCCCTCTGCAGCCTATCCACAGGCACAACAGCTTTGGGGATCTCTGCTTTCCCAGAGACTCAGCATGTCACGGTGCTCGCTCTCGGCAGAAGCTTTTTTCTGAAAAGGCA
The DNA here is from genome assembly GCF_929443795.1 of Astur gentilis. Lineage (NCBI taxonomy): Eukaryota > Metazoa > Chordata > Aves > Accipitriformes > Accipitridae > Astur > Astur gentilis. Next base: position 20,526 of record NW_026061118.1, on the reverse strand, counting down.
AACTTACGGCTCCTTCTCCCACAGGGAAGGTGCCAGCCCTGAAAACTAATGCAGTTTTTCACTATCCCTCTGCAGCCTATCCACAGGCACAACAGCTTTGGGGATCTCTGCTTTCCCAGAGACTCAGCATGTCACGGTGCTCGTTCTCGGCAGAAGCTTTTTCTGAGAAGGCAAAAGTGTGGCTCCTTCTCCCACAAGGAAGGTGCTAGCCCTGAAAGATCTTGCTGGTATTCACTATCCCTCTGCAGCCTATCCACAGGCACAACAGCTTTTGGGATCTCTGCTTTCCCAGAGACTCAGCATGTCACGGTGCTCGCTCTCGGCAGAAGCTTTTTTCTGAAAAGGCAAACTTACGGCTCCTTCTCCCACAGGGAAGGTGCCAGCCCTGAAAACTAATGCAGTTTTTCACTATCCCTCTGCAGCCTATCCACAGGCACAACAGCTTTGGGGATCTCTGCTTTCCCAGAGACTCAGCATGTCACGGTGCTCGCTCTCGGCAGAAGCTTTTTTCTGAAAAGGCAAACTTACGGCTCCTTCTCCCACAGGGAAGGTGCCAGCCCTGAAAACTAATGCAGTTTTTCACTATCCCTCTGCAGCCTATCCACAGGCACAACAGCTTTGGGGATCTCTGCTTTCCCAGAGACTCAGCATGTCACGGTGCTCGTTCTCGGCAGAAGCTTTTTCTGAGAAGGCAAAAGTGTGGCTCCTTCTCCCACAAGGAAGGTGCTAGCCCTGAAAGATCTTGCTGGTATTCACTATCCCTCTGCAGCCTATCCACAGGCACAACAGCTTTTGGGATCTCTGCTTTCCCAGAGACTCAGCATGTCACGGTGCTCGCTCTCGGCAGAAGCTTTTTTCTGAAAAGGCAAACTTACGGCTCCTTCTCCCACAGGGAAGGTGCCAGCCCTGAAAACTAATGCAGTTTTTCACTATCCCTCTGCAGCCTATCCACAGGCACAACAGCTTTTGGGATCTCTGCTTTCCCAGAGACTCAGCATGTCACGGTGCTCGTTCTCGGCAGAAGCTTTTTCTGAGAAGGCAAAAGTGTGGCTCCTTCTCCCACAAGGAAGGTGCTAGCCCTGAAAGATCTTGCTGGTATTCACTATCCCTCTGCAGCCTATCCACAGGCACAACAGCTTTTGGGATCTCTGCTTTCCCAGAGACTCAGCATGTCACGGTGCTCGCTCTCGGCAGAAGCTTTTTTCTGAAAAGGCAAACTTACGGCTCCTTCTCCCACAGGGAAGGTGCCAGCCCTGAAAACTAATGCAGTTTTTCACTATCCCTCTGCAGCCTATCCACAGGCACAACAGCTTTGGGGATCTCTGCTTTCCCAGAGACTCAGCATGTCACGGTGCTCGTTCTCGGCAGAAGCTTTTTCTGAGAAGGCAAAAGTGTGGCTCCTTCTCCCACAAGGAAGGTGCTAGCCCTGAAAGATCTTGCTGGTATTCACTATCCCTCTGCAGCCTATCCACAGGCACAACAGCTTTTGGGATCTCTGCTTTCCCAGAGACTCAGCATGTCACGGTGCTCGCTCTCGGCAGAAGCTTTTTTCTGAAAAGGCAAACTTACGGCTCCTTCTCCCACAGGGAAGGTGCCAGCCCTGAAAACTAATGCAGTTTTTCACTATCCCTCTGCAGCCTATCCACAGGCACAACAGCTTTTGGGATCTCTGCTTTCCCAGAGACTCAGCATGTCACGGTGCTCGTTCTCGGCAGAAGCTTTTTCTGAGAAGGCAAAAGTGTGGCTCCTTCTCCCACAAGGAATGAGCTAGCCCTGAAAGATCTTGCTGGTATTCACTATCCCTCTGCAGCCTATCCACAGGCACAACAGCTTTTGGGATCTCTGCTTTCCCAGAGACTCAGCATGTCACGGTGCTCGCTCTCGGCAGAAGCTTTTTTCTGAAAAGGCAAACTTACGGCTCCTTCTCCCACAGGGAAGGTGCCAGCCCTGAAAACTAATGCAGTTTTTCACTATCCCTCTGCAGCCTATCCACAGGCACAACAGCTTTGGGGATCTCTGCTTTCCCAGAGACTCAGCATGTCACGGTGCTCGCTCTCGGCAGAAGCTTTTTTCTGAAAAGGCAAACTTACGGCTCCTTCTCCCACAGGGAAGGTGCCAGCCCTGAAAACTAATGCAGTTTTTCACTATCCCTCTGCAGCCTATCCACAGGCACAACAGCTTTGGGGATCTCTGCTTTCCCAGAGACTCAGCATGTCACGGTGCTCGCTCTCGGCAGAAGCTTTTTTCTGAAAAGGCAAACTTACGGCTCCTTCTCCCACAGGGAAGGTGCCAGCCCTGAAAACTAATGCAGTTTTTCACTATCCCTCTGCAGCCTATCCACAGGCACAACAGCTTTGGGGATCTCTGCTTTCCCAGAGACTCAGCATGTCACGGTGCTCGTTCTCGGCAGAAGCTTTTTCTGAGAAGGCAAAAGTGTGGCTCCTTCTCCCACAAGGAAGGTGCTAGCCCTGAAAGATCTTGCTGGTATTCACTATCCCTCTGCAGCCTATCCACAGGCACAACAGCTTTTGGGATCTCTGCTTTCCCAGAGACTCAGCATGTCACGGTGCTCGCTCTCGGCAGAAGCTTTTTTCTGAAAAGGCAAACTTACGGCTCCTTCTCCCACAGGGAAGGTGCCAGCCCTGAAAACTAATGCAGTTTTTCACTATCCCTCTGCAGCCTATCCACAGGCACAACAGCTTTTGGGATCTCTGCTTTCCCAGAGACTCAGCATGTCACGGTGCTCGTTCTCGGCAGAAGCTTTTTCTGAGAAGGCAAAAGTGTGGCTCCTTCTCCCACAAGGAAGGTGCTAGCCCTGAAAGATCTTGCTGGTATTCACTATCCCTCTGCAGCCTATCCACAGGCACAACAGCTTTTGGGATCTCTGCTTTCCCAGAGACTCAGCATGTCACGGTGCTCGCTCTCGGCAGAAGCTTTTTTCTGAAAAGGCAAACTTACGGCTCCTTCTCCCACAGGGAAGGTGCCAGCCCTGAAAACTAATGCAGTTTTTCACTATCCCTCTGCAGCCTATCCACAGGCACAACAGCTTTTGGGATCTCTGCTTTCCCAGAGACTCAGCATGTCACGGTGCTCGTTCTCGGCAGAAGCTTTTTCTGAGAAGGCAAAAGTGTGGCTCCTTCTCCCACAAGGAAGGTGCTAGCCCTGAAAGATCTTGCTGGTATTCACTATCCCTCTGCAGCCTATCCACAGGCACAACAGCTTTTGGGATCTCTGCTTTCCCAGAGACTCAGCATGTCACGGTGCTCGCTCTCGGCAGAAGCTTTTTTCTGAAAAGGCAAACTTACGGCTCCTTCTCCCACAGGGAAGGTGCCAGCCCTGAAAACTAATGCAGTTTTTCACTATCCCTCTGCAGCCTATCCACAGGCACAACAGCTTTGGGGATCTCTGCTCTCCCAGAGACTCAGCATGTCACGGTGCTCGCTCTCGGCAGAAGCTTTTTTCTGAAAAGGCAAACTTACGGCTCCTTCTCCCACAGGGAAGGTGCCAGCCCTGAAAACTAATGCAGTTTTTCACTATCCCTCTGCAGCCTATCCACAGGCACAACAGCTTTGGGGATCTCTGCTTTCCCAGAGACTCAGCATGTCACGGTGCTCGTTCTCGGCAGAAGCTTTTTCTGAGAAGGCAAAAGTGTGGCTCCTTCTCCCACAAGGAAGGTGCTAGCCCTGAAAGATCTTGCTGGTATTCACTATCCCTCTGCAGCCTATCCACAGGCACAACAGCTTTTGGGATCTCTGCTTTCCCAGAGACTCAGCATGTCACGGTGCTCGCTCTCGGCAGAAGCTTTTTTCTGAAAAGGCAAACTTACGGCTCCTTCTCCCACAGGGAAGGTGCCAGCCCTGAAAACTAATGCAGTTTTTCACTATCCCTCTGCAGCCTATCCACAGGCACAACAGCTTTTGGGATCTCTGCTTTCCCAGAGACTCAGCATGTCACGGTGCTCGTTCTCGGCAGAAGCTTTTTCTGAGAAGGCAAAAGTGTGGCTCCTTCTCCCACAAGGAAGGTGCTAGCCCTGAAAGATCTTGCTGGTATTCACTATCCCTCTGCAGCCTATCCACAGGCACAACAGCTTTTGGGATCTCTGCTTTCCCAGAGACTCAGCATGTCACGGTGCTCGCTCTCGGCAGAAGCTTTTTTCTGAAAAGGCAAACTTACGGCTCCTTCTCCCACAGGGAAGGTGCCAGCCCTGAAAACTAATGCAGTTTTTCACTATCCCTCTGCAGCCTATCCACAGGCACAACAGCTTTGGGGATCTCTGCTTTCCCAGAGACTCAGCATGTCACGGTGCTCGCTCTCGGCAGAAGCTTTTTTCTGAAAAGGCAAACTTACGGCTCCTTCTCCCACAGGGAAGGTGCCAGCCCTGAAAACTAATGCAGTTTTTCACTATCCCTCTGCAGCCTATCCACAGGCACAACAGCTTTGGGGATCTCTGCTTTCCCAGAGACTCAGCATGTCACGGTGCTCGTTCTCGGCAGAAGCTTTTTCTGAGAAGGCAAAAGTGTGGCTCCTTCTCCCACAAGGAAGGTGCTAGCCCTGAAAGATCTTGCTGGTATTCACTATCCCTCTGCAGCCTATCCACAGGCACAACAGCTTTTGGGATCTCTGCTTTCCCAGAGACTCAGCATGTCACGGTGCTCGCTCTCGGCAGAAGCTTTTTTCTGAAAAGGCAAACTTACGGCTCCTTCTCCCACAGGGAAGGTGCCAGCCCTGAAAACTAATGCAGTTTTTCACTATCCCTCTGCAGCCTATCCACAGGCACAACAGCTTTTGGGATCTCTGCTTTCCCAGAGACTCAGCATGTCACGGTGCTCGTTCTCGGCAGAAGCTTTTTCTGAGAAGGCAAAAGTGTGGCTCCTTCTCCCACAAGGAATGTGCTAGCCCTGAAAGATCTTGCTGGTATTCACTATCCCTCTGCAGCCTATCCACAGGCACAACAGCTTTTGGGATCTCTGCTTTCCCAGAGACTCAGCATGTCACGGTGCTCGCTCTCGGCAGAAGCTTTTTTCTGAAAAGGCAAACTTACGGCTCCTTCTCCCACAGGGAAGGTGCCAGCCCTGAAAACTAATGCAGTTTTTCACTATCCCTCTGCAGCCTATCCACAGGCACAACAGCTTTGGGGATCTCTGCTTTCCCAGAGACTCAGCATGTCACGGTGCTCGTTCTCGGCAGAAGCTTTTTCTGAGAAGGCAAAAGTGTGGCTCCTTCTCCCACAAGGAAGGTGCCAGCCCTGAAAGATCTTGCTGGTATTCACTATCCCTCTGCAGCCTAACCACAGGCACAACAGCTTTTGGGATCTCTGCTTTCCCAGAGACTCAGCATGTCACGGTGCTCGCTCTCGGCAGAAGCTTTTTTCTGAAAAGGCAAACTTACGGCTCCTTCTCCCACAGGGAAGGTGCCAGCCCTGAAAACTAATGCAGTTTTTCACTATCCCTCTGCAGCCTATCCACAGGCACAACAGCTTTTGGGATCTCTGCTTTCCCAGAGACTCAGCATGTCACGGTGCTCGTTCTCGGCAGAAGCTTTTTCTGAGAAGGCAAAAGTGTGGCTCCTTCTCCCACAAGGAAGGTGCTAGCCCTGAAAGATCTTGCTGGTATTCACTATCCCTCTGCAGCCTATCCACAGGCACAACAGCTTTTGGGATCTCTGCTTTCCCAGAGACTCAGCATGTCACGGTGCTCGCTCTCGGCAGAAGCTTTTTTCTGAAAAGGCAAACTTACGGCTCCTTCTCCCACAGGGAAGGTGCCAGCCCTGAAAACTAATGCAGTTTTTCACTATCCCTCTGCAGCCTATCCACAGGCACAACAGCTTTGGGGATCTCTGCTTTCCCAGAGACTCAGCATGTCACGGTGCTCGTTCTCGGCAGAAGCTTTTTCTGAGAAGGCAAAAGTGTGGCTCCTTCTCCCACAAGGAAGGTGCTAGCCCTGAAAGATCTTGCTGGTATTCACTATCCCTCTGCAGCCTATCCACAGGCACAACAGCTTTTGGGATCTCTGCTTTCCCAGAGACTCAGCATGTCACGGTGCTCGCTCTCGGCAGAAGCTTTTTTCTGAAAAGGCAAACTTACGGCTCCTTCTCCCACAGGGAAGGTGCCAGCCCTGAAAACTAATGCAGTTTTTCACTATCCCTCTGCAGCCTATCCACAGGCACAACAGCTTTTGGGATCTCTGCTTTCCCAGAGACTCAGCATGTCACGGTGCTCGTTCTCGGCAGAAGCTTTTTCTGAGAAGGCAAAAGTGTGGCTCCTTCTCCCACAAGGAAGGTGCTAGCCCTGAAAGATCTTGCTGGTATTCACTATCCCTCTGCAGCCTATCCACAGGCACAACAGCTTTTGGGATCTCTGCTTTCCCAGAGACTCAGCATGTCACGGTGCTCGCTCTCGGCAGAAGCTTTTTTCTGAAAAGGCAAACTTACGGCTCCTTCTCCCACAGGGAAGGTGCCAGCCCTGAAAACTAATGCAGTTTTTCACTATCCCTCTGCAGCCTATCCACAGGCACAACAGCTTTGGGGATCTCTGCTTTCCCAGAGACTCAGCATGTCACGGTGCTCGCTCTCGGCAGAAGCTTTTTTCTGAAAAGGCAAACTTACGGCTCCTTCTCCCACAGGGAAGGTGCCAGCCCTGAAAACTAATGCAGTTTTTCACTATCCCTCTGCAGCCTATCCACAGGCACAACAGCTTTGGGGATCTCTGCTTTCCCAGAGACTCAGCATGTCACGGTGCTCGTTCTCGGCAGAAGCTTTTTCTGAGAAGGCAAAAGTGTGGCTCCTTCTCCCACAAGGAAGGTGCTAGCCCTGAAAGATCTTGCTGGTATTCACTATCCCTCTGCAGCCTATCCACAGGCACAACAGCTTTTGGGATCTCTGCTTTCCCAGAGACTCAGCATGTCACGGTGCTCGCTCTCGGCAGAAGCTTTTTTCTGAAAAGGCAAACTTACGGCTCCTTCTCCCACAGGGAAGGTGCCAGCCCTGAAAACTAATGCAGTTTTTCACTATCCCTCTGCAGCCTATCCACAGGCACAACAGCTTTTGGGATCTCTGCTTTCCCAGAGACTCAGCATGTCACGGTGCTCGTTCTCGGCAGAAGCTTTTTCTGAGAAGGCAAAAGTGTGGCTCCTTCTCCCACAAGGAAGGTGCTAGCCCTGAAAGATCTTGCTGGTATTCACTATCCCTCTGCAGCCTATCCACAGGCACAACAGCTTTTGGGATCTCTGCTTTCCCAGAGACTCAGCATGTCACGGTGCTCGCTCTCGGCAGAAGCTTTTTTCTGAAAAGGCAAACTTACGGCTCCTTCTCCCACAGGGAAGGTGCCAGCCCTGAAAACTAATGCAGTTTTTCACTATCCCTCTGCAGCCTATCCACAGGCACAACAGCTTTGGGGATCTCTGCTTTCCCAGAGACTCAGCATGTCACGGTGCTCGCTCTCGGCAGAAGCTTTTTTCTGAAAAGGCAAACTTACGGCTCCTTCTCCCACAGGGAAGGTGCCAGCCCTGAAAACTAATGCAGTTTTTCACTATCCCTCTGCAGCCTATCCACAGGCACAACAGCTTTGGGGATCTCTGCTTTCCCAGAGACTCAGCATGTCACGGTGCTCGTTCTCGGCAGAAGCTTTTTCTGAGAAGGCAAAAGTGTGGCTCCTTCTCCCACAAGGAAGGTGCTAGCCCTGAAAGATCTTGCTGGTATTCACTATCCCTCTGCAGCCTATCCACAGGCACAACAGCTTTTGGGATCTCTGCTTTCCCAGAGACTCAGCATGTCACGGTGCTCGCTCTCGGCAGAAGCTTTTTTCTGAAAAGGCAAACTTACGGCTCCTTCTCCCACAGGGAAGGTGCCAGCCCTGAAAACTAATGCAGTTTTTCACTATCCCTCTGCAGCCTATCCACAGGCACAACAGCTTTTGGGATCTCTGCTTTCCCAGAGACTCAGCATGTCACGGTGCTCGTTCTCGGCAGAAGCTTTTTCTGAGAAGGCAAAAGTGTGGCTCCTTCTCCCACAAGGAATGTGCTAGCCCTGAAAGATCTTGCTGGTATTCACTATCCCTCTGCAGCCTATCCACAGGCACAACAGCTTTTGGGATCTCTGCTTTCCCAGAGACTCAGCATGTCACGGTGCTCGCTCTCGGCAGAAGCTTTTTTCTGAAAAGGCAAACTTACGGCTCCTTCTCCCACAGGGAAGGTGCCAGCCCTGAAAACTAATGCAGTTTTTCACTATCCCTCTGCAGCCTATCCACAGGCACAACAGCTTTGGGGATCTCTGCTTTCCCAGAGACTCAGCATGTCACGGTGCTCGCTCTCGGCAGAAGCTTTTTTCTGAAAAGGCAAACTTACGGCTCCTTCTCCCACAGGGAAGGTGCCAGCCCTGAAAACTAATGCAGTTTTTCACTATCCCTCTGCAGCCTATCCACAGGCACAACAGCTTTGGGGATCTCTGCTTTCCCAGAGACTCAGCATGTCACGGTGCTCGCTCTCGGCAGAAGCTTTTTTCTGAAAAGGCAAACTTACGGCTCCTTCTCCCACAGGGAAGGTGCCAGCCCTGAAAACTAATGCAGTTTTTCACTATCCCTCTGCAGCCTATCCACAGGCACAACAGCTTTGGGGATCTCTGCTTTCCCAGAGACTCAGCATGTCACGGTGCTCGTTCTCGGCAGAAGCTTTTTCTGAGAAGGCAAAAGTGTGGCTCCTTCTCCCACAAGGAAGGTGCTAGCCCTGAAAGATCTTGCTGGTATTCACTATCCCTCTGCAGCCTATCCACAGGCACAACAGCTTTTGGGATCTCTGCTTTCCCAGAGACTCAGCATGTCACGGTGCTCGCTCTCGGCAGAAGCTTTTTTCTGAAAAGGCAAACTTACGGCTCCTTCTCCCACAGGGAAGGTGCCAGCCCTGAAAACTAATGCAGTTTTTCACTATCCCTCTGCAGCCTATCCACAGGCACAACAGCTTTTGGGATCTCTGCTTTCCCAGAGACTCAGCATGTCACGGTGCTCGTTCTCGGCAGAAGCTTTTTCTGAGAAGGCAAAAGTGTGGCTCCTTCTCCCACAAGGAAGGTGCTAGCCCTGAAAGATCTTGCTGGTATTCACTATCCCTCTGCAGCCTATCCACAGGCACAACAGCTTTTGGGATCTCTGCTTTCCCAGAGACTCAGCATGTCACGGTGCTCGCTCTCGGCAGAAGCTTTTTTCTGAAAAGGCAAACTTACGGCTCCTTCTCCCACAGGGAAGGTGCCAGCCCTGAAAACTAATGCAGTTTTTCACTATCCCTCTGCAGCCTATCCACAGGCACAACAGCTTTTGGGATCTCTGCTTTCCCAGAGACTCAGCATGTCACGGTGCTCGTTCTCGGCAGAAGCTTTTTCTGAGAAGGCAAAAGTGTGGCTCCTTCTCCCACAAGGAAGGTGCTAGCCCTGAAAGATCTTGCTGGTATTCACTATCCCTCTGCAGCCTATCCACAGGCACAACAGCTTTTGGGATCTCTGCTTTCCCAGAGACTCAGCATGTCACGGTGCTCGCTCTCGGCAGAAGCTTTTTTCTGAAAAGGCAAACTTACGGCTCCTTCTCCCACAGGGAAGGTGCCAGCCCTGAAAACTAATGCAGTTTTTCACTATCCCTCTGCAGCCTATCCACAGGCACAACAGCTTTGGGGATCTCTGCTCTCCCAGAGACTCAGCATGTCACGGTGCTCGCTCTCGGCAGAAGCTTTTTTCTGAAAAGGCAAACTTACGGCTCCTTCTCCCACAGGGAAGGTGCCAGCCCTGAAAACTAATGCAGTTTTTCACTATCCCTCTGCAGCCTATCCACAGGCACAACAGCTTTGGGGATCTCTGCTTTCCCAGAGACTCAGCATGTCACGGTGCTCGTTCTCGGCAGAAGCTTTTTCTGAGAAGGCAAAAGTGTGGCTCCTTCTCCCACAAGGAAGGTGCTAGCCCTGAAAGATCTTGCTGGTATTCACTATCCCTCTGCAGCCTATCCACAGGCACAACAGCTTTTGGGATCTCTGCTTTCCCAGAGACTCAGCATGTCACGGTGCTCGCTCTCGGCAGAAGCTTTTTTCTGAAAAGGCAAACTTACGGCTCCTTCTCCCACAGGGAAGGTGCCAGCCCTGAAAACTAATGCAGTTTTTCACTATCCCTCTGCAGCCTATCCACAGGCACAACAGCTTTTGGGATCTCTGCTTTCCCAGAGACTCAGCATGTCACGGTGCTCGTTCTCGGCAGAAGCTTTTTCTGAGAAGGCAAAAGTGTGGCTCCTTCTCCCACAAGGAAGGTGCTAGCCCTGAAAGATCTTGCTGGTATTCACTATCCCTCTGCAGCCTATCCACAGGCACAACAGCTTTTGGGATCTCTGCTTTCCCAGAGACTCAGCATGTCACGGTGCTCGCTCTCGGCAGAAGCTTTTTTCTGAAAAGGCAAACTTACGGCTCCTTCTCCCACAGGGAAGGTGCCAGCCCTGAAAACTAATGCAGCTTTTCACTATCCCTCTGCAGCCTATCCACAGGCACAACAGCTTTGGGGATCTCTGCTTTCCCAGAGACTCAGCATGTCACGGTGCTCGCTCTCGGCAGAAGCTTTTTTCTGAAAAGGCAAACTTACGGCTCCTTCTCCCACAGGGAAGGTGCCAGCCCTGAAAACTAATGCAGTTTTTCACTATCCCTCTGCAGCCTATCCACAGGCACAACAGCTTTGGGGATCTCTGCTTTCCCAGAGACTCAGCATGTCACGGTGCTCGCTCTCGGCAGAAGCTTTTTTCTGAAAAGGCAAACTTACGGCTCCTTCTCCCACAGGGAAGGTGCCAGCCCTGAAAACTAATGCAGTTTTTCACTATCCCTCTGCAGCCTATCCACAGGCACAACAGCTTTGGGGATCTCTGCTTTCCCAGAGACTCAGCATGTCACGGTGCTCGTTCTCGGCAGAAGCTTTTTCTGAGAAGGCAAAAGTGTGGCTCCTTCTCCCACAAGGAAGGTGCTAGCCCTGAAAGATCTTGCTGGTATTCACTATCCCTCTGCAGCCTATCCACAGGCACAACAGCTTTTGGGATCTCTGCTTTCCCAGAGACTCAGCATGTCACGGTGCTCGCTCTCGGCAGAAGCTTTTTTCTGAAAAGGCAAACTTACGGCTCCTTCTCCCACAGGGAAGGTGCCAGCCCTGAAAACTAATGCAGTTTTTCACTATCCCTCTGCAGCCTATCCACAGGCACAACAGCTTTGGGGATCTCTGCTTTCCCAGAGACTCAGCATGTCACGGTGCTCGCTCTCGGCAGAAGCTTTTTTCTGAAAAGGCAAACTTACGGCTCCTTCTCCCACAGGGAAGGTGCCAGCCCTGAAAACTAATGCAGTTTTTCACTATCCCTCTGCAGCCTATCCACAGGCACAACAGCTTTGGGGATCTCTGCTTTCCCAGAGACTCAGCATGTCACGGTGCTCGTTCTCGGCAGAAGCTTTTTCTGAGAAGGCAAAAGTGTGGCTCCTTCTCCCACAAGGAAGGTGCTAGCCCTGAAAGATCTTGCTGGTATTCACTATCCCTCTGCAGCCTATCCACAGGCACAACAGCTTTTGGGATCTCTGCTTTCCCAGAGACTCAGCATGTCACGGTGCTCGCTCTCGGCAGAAGCTTTTTTCTGAAAAGGCAAACTTACGGCTCCTTCTCCCACAGGGAAGGTGCCAGCCCTGAAAACTAATGCAGTTTTTCACTATCCCTCTGCAGCCTATCCACAGGCACAACAGCTTTGGGGATCTCTGCTTTCCCAGAGACTCAGCATGTCACGGTGCTCGTTCTCGGCAGAAGCTTTTTCTGAGAAGGCAAAAGTGTGGCTCCTTCTCCCACAAGGAAGGTGCTAGCCCTGAAAGATCTTGCTGGTATTCACTATCCCTCTGCAGCCTATCCACAGGCACAACAGCTTTTGGGATCTCTGCTTTCCCAGAGACTCAGCATGTCACGGTGCTCGCTCTCGGCAGAAGCTTTTTTCTGAAAAGGCAAACTTACGGCTCCTTCTCCCACAGGGAAGGTGCCAGCCCTGAAAACTAATGCAGTTTTTCACTATCCCTCTGCAGCCTATCCACAGGCACAACAGCTTTGGGGATCTCTGCTTTCCCAGAGACTCAGCATGTCACGGTGCTCGTTCTCGGCAGAAGCTTTTTCTGAGAAGGCAAAAGTGTGGCTCCTTCTCCCACAAGGAAGGTGCTAGCCCTGAAAGATCTTGCTGGTATTCACTATCCCTCTGCAGCCTATCCACAGGCACAACAGCTTTTGGGATCTCTGCTTTCCCAGAGACTCAGCATGTCACGGTGCTCGCTCTCGGCAGAAGCTTTTTTCTGAAAAGGCAAACTTACGGCTCCTTCTCCCACAGGGAAGGTGCCAGCCCTGAAAACTAATGCAGTTTTTCACTATCCCTCTGCAGCCTATCCACAGGCACAACAGCTTTTGGGATCTCTGCTTTCCCAGAGACTCAGCATGTCACGGTGCTCGCTCTCGGCAGAAGCTTTTTTCTGAAAAGGCAAACTTACGGCTCCTTCTCCCACAGGGAAGGTGCCAGCCCTGAAAACTAATGCAGTTTTTCACTATCCCTCTGCAGCCTATCCACAGGCACAACAGCTTTGGGGATCTCTGCTTTCCCAGAGACTCAGCATGTCACGGTGCTCGTTCTCGGCAGAAGCTTTTTCTGAGAAGGCAAAAGTGTGGCTCCTTCTCCCACAAGGAAGGTGCTAGCCCTGAAAGATCTTGCTGGTATTCACTATCCCTCTGCAGCCTATCCACAGGCACAACAGCTTTTGGGATCTCTGCTTTCCCAGAGACTCAGCATGTCACGGTGCTCGCTCTCGGCAGAAGCTTTTTTCTGAAAAGGCAAACTTACGGCTCCTTCTCCCACAGGGAAGGTGCCAGCCCTGAAAACTAATGCAGTTTTTCACTATCCCTCTGCAGCCTATCCACAGGCACAACAGCTTTTGGGATCTCTGCTTTCCCAGAGACTCAGCATGTCACGGTGCTCGTTCTCGGCAGAAGCTTTTTCTGAGAAGGCAAAAGTGTGGCTCCTTCTCCCACAAGGAAGGTGCTAGCCCTGAAAGATCTTGCTGGTATTCACTATCCCTCTGCAGCCTATCCACAGGCACAACAGCTTTTGGGATCTCTGCTTTCCCAGAGACTCAGCATGTCACGGTGCTCGCTCTCGGCAGAAGCTTTTTTCTGAAAAGGCAAACTTACGGCTCCTTCTCCCACAGGGAAGGTGCCAGCCCTGAAAACTAATGCAGTTTTTCACTATCCCTCTGCAGCCTATCCACAGGCACAACAGCTTTGGGGATCTCTGCTTTCCCAGAGACTCAGCATGTCACGGTGCTCGCTCTCGGCAGAAGCTTTTTTCTGAAAAGGCAAACTTACGGCTCCTTCTCCCACAGGGAAGGTGCCAGCCCTGAAAACTAATGCAGTTTTTCACTATCCCTCTGCAGCCTATCCACAGGCACAACAGCTTTGGGGATCTCTGCTTTCCCAGAGACTCAGCATGTCACGGTGCTCGCTCTCGGCAGAAGCTTTTTTCTGAAAAGGCAAACTTACGGCTCCTTCTCCCACAGGGAAGGTGCCAGCCCTGAAAACTAATGCAGTTTTTCACTATCCCTCTGCAGCCTATCCACAGGCACAACAGCTTTGGGGATCTCTGCTTTCCCAGAGACTCAGCATGTCACGGTGCTCGTTCTCGGCAGAAGCTTTTTCTGAGAAGGCAAAAGTGTGGCTCCTTCTCCCACAAGGAAGGTGCTAGCCCTGAAAGATCTTGCTGGTATTCACTATCCCTCTGCAGCCTATCCACAGGCACAACAGCTTTTGGGATCTCTGCTTTCCCAGAGACTCAGCATGTCACGGTGCTCGCTCTCGGCAGAAGCTTTTTTCTGAAAAGGCAAAAGTGTGGCTCCTTCTCCCACAAGGAAGGTGCTAGCCCTGAAAGATCTTGCTGGTATTCACTATCCCTCTGCAGCCTATCCACAGGCACAACAGCTTTTGGGATCTCTGCTTTCCCAGAGACTCAGCATGTCACGGTGCTCGCTCTCGGCAGAAGCTTTTTTCTGAAAAGGCAAACTTACGGCTCCTTCTCCCACAGGGAAGGTGCCAGCCCTGAAAACTAATGCAGTTTTTCACTATCCCTCTGCAGCCTATCCACAGGCACAACAGCTTTTGGGATCTCTGCTTTCCCAGAGACTCAGCATGTCACGGTGCTCGTTCTCGGCAGAAGCTTTTTCTGAGAAGGCAAAAGTGTGGCTCCTTCTCCCACAAGGAAGGTGCTAGCCCTGAAAGATCTTGCTGGTATTCACTATCCCTCTGCAGCCTATCCACAGGCACAACAGCTTTTGGGATCTCTGCTTTCCCAGAGACTCAGCATGTCACGGTGCTCGCTCTCGGCAGAAGCTTTTTTCTGAAAAGGCAAACTTACGGCTCCTTCTCCCACAGGGAAGGTGCCAGCCCTGAAAACTAATGCAGTTTTTCACTATCCCTCTGCAGCCTATCCACAGGCACAACAGCTTTGGGGATCTCTGCTTTCCCAGAGACTCAGCATGTCACGGTGCTCGCTCTCGGCAGAAGCTTTTTTCTGAAAAGGCAAACTTACGGCTCCTTCTCCCACAGGGAAGGTGCCAGCCCTGAAAACTAATGCAGTTTTTCACTATCCCTCTGCAGCCTATCCACAGGCACAACAGCTTTGGGGATCTCTGCTTTCCCAGAGACTCAGCATGTCACGGTGCTCGTTCTCGGCAGAAGCTTTTTCTGAGAAGGCAAAAGTGTGGCTCCTTCTCCCACAAGGAAGGTGCTAGCCCTGAAAGATCTTGCTGGTATTCACTATCCCTCTGCAGCCTATCCACAGGCACAACAGCTTTTGGGATCTCTGCTTTCCCAGAGACTCAGCATGTCACGGTGCTCGCTCTCGGCAGAAGCTTTTTTCTGAAAAGGCAAACTTACGGCTCCTTCTCCCACAGGGAAGGTGCCAGCCCTGAAAACTAATGCAGTTTTTCACTATCCCTCTGCAGCCTATCCACAGGCACAACAGCTTTTGGGATCTCTGCTTTCCCAGAGACTCAGCATGTCACGGTGCTCGTTCTCGGCAGAAGCTTTTTCTGAGAAGGCAAAAGTGTGGCTCCTTCTCCCACAAGGAAGGTGCTAGCCCTGAAAGATCTTGCTGGTATTCACTATCCCTCTGCAGCCTATCCACAGGCACAACAGCTTTTGGGATCTCTGCTTTCCCAGAGACTCAGCATGTCACGGTGCTCGCTCTCGGCAGAAGCTTTTTTCTGAAAAGGCAAACTTACGGCTCCTTCTCCCACAGGGAAGGTGCCAGCCCTGAAAACTAATGCAGTTTTTCACTATCCCTCTGCAGCCTATCCACAGGCACAACAGCTTTGGGGATCTCTGCTTTCCCAGAGACTCAGCATGTCACGGTGCTCGTTCTCGGCAGAAGCTTTTTCTGAGAAGGCAAAAGTGTGGCTCCTTCTCCCACAAGGAAGGTGCTAGCCCTGAAAGATCTTGCTGGTATTCACTATCCCTCTGCAGCCTATCCACAGGCACAACAGCTTTTGGGATCTCTGCTTTCCCAGAGACTCAGCATGTCACGGTGCTCGCTCTCGGCAGAAGCTTTTTTCTGAAAAGGCAAACTTACGGCTCCTTCTCCCACAGGGAAGGTGCCAGCCCTGAAAACTAATGCAGTTTTTCACTATCCCTCTGCAGCCTATCCACAGGCACAACAGCTTTTGGGATCTCTGCTTTCCCAGAGACTCAGCATGTCACGGTGCTCGTTCTCGGCAGAAGCTTTTTCTGAGAAGGCAAAAGTGTGGCTCCTTCTCCCACAAGGAAGGTGCTAGCCCTGAAAGATCTTGCTGGTATTCACTATCCCTCTGCAGCCTATCCACAGGCACAACAGCTTTTGGGATCTCTGCTTTCCCAGAGACTCAGCATGTCACGGTGCTCGCTCTCGGCAGAAGCTTTTTTCTGAAAAGGCAAACTTACGGCTCCTTCTCCCACAGGGAAGGTGCCAGCCCTGAAAACTAATGCAGTTTTTCACTATCCCTCTGCAGCCTATCCACAGGCACAACAGCTTTGGGGATCTCTGCTTTCCCAGAGACTCAGCATGTCACGGTGCTCGCTCTCGGCAGAAGCTTTTTTCTGAAAAGGCAAACTTACGGCTCCTTCTCCCACAGGGAAGGTGCCAGCCCTGAAAACTAATGCAGTTTTTCACTATCCCTCTGCAGCCTATCCACAGGCACAACAGCTTTGGGGATCTCTGCTTTCCCAGAGACTCAGCATGTCACGGTGCTCGCTCTCGGCAGAAGCTTTTTTCTGAAAAGGCAAACTTACGGCTCCTTCTCCCACAGGGAAGGTGCCAGCCCTGAAAACTAATGCAGTTTTTCACTATCCCTCTGCAGCCTATCCACAGGCACAACAGCTTTGGGGATCTCTGCTTTCCCAGAGACTCAGCATGTCACGGTGCTCGTTCTCGGCAGAAGCTTTTTCTGAGAAGGCAAAAGTGTGGCTCCTTCTCCCACAAGGAAGGTGCTAGCCCTGAAAGATCTTGCTGGTATTCACTATCCCTCTGCAGCCTATCCACAGGCACAACAGCTTTGGGGATCTCTGCTTTCCCAGAGACTCAGCATGTCACGGTGCTCGCTCTCGGCAGAAGCTTTTTTCTGAAAAGGCAAACTTACGGCTCCTTCTCCCACAGGGAAGGTGCCAGCCCTGAAAACTAATGCAGTTTTTCACTATCCCTCTGCAGCCTATCCACAGGCACAACAGCTTTTGGG
The DNA here is from genome assembly GCF_929443795.1 of Astur gentilis. Lineage (NCBI taxonomy): Eukaryota > Metazoa > Chordata > Aves > Accipitriformes > Accipitridae > Astur > Astur gentilis. The sequence continues at coordinate 3,757 of NW_026061118.1, read as the reverse complement.
ATCTCTGCTTTCCCAGAGACTCAGCATGTCACGGTGCTCGTTCTCGGCAGAAGCTTTTTCTGAGAAGGCAAAAGTGTGGCTCCTTCTCCCACAAGGAAGGTGCTAGCCCTGAAAGATCTTGCTGGTATTCACTATCCCTCTGCAGCCTATCCACAGGCACAACAGCTTTTGGGATCTCTGCTTTCCCAGAGACTCAGCATGTCACGGTGCTCGTTCTCGGCAGAAGCTTTTTCTGAGAAGGCAAAAGTGTGGCTCCTTCTCCCACAAGGAAGGTGCTAGCCCTGAAAGATCTTGCTGGTATTCACTATCCCTCTGCAGCCTATCCACAGGCACAACAGCTTTGGGGATCTCTGCTTTCCCAGAGACTCAGCATGTCACGGTGCTCGCTCTCGGCAGAAGCTTTTTTCTGAAAAGGCAAACTTACGGCTCCTTCTCCCACAGGGAAGGTGCCAGCCCTGAAAACTAATGCAGTTTTTCACTATCCCTCTGCAGCCTATCCACAGGCACAACAGCTTTGGGGATCTCTGCTTTCCCAGAGACTCAGCATGTCACGGTGCTCGCTCTCGGCAGAAGCTTTTTTCTGAAAAGGCAAACTTACGGCTCCTTCTCCCACAGGGAAGGTGCCAGCCCTGAAAACTAATGCAGTTTTTCACTATCCCTCTGCAGCCTATCCACAGGCACAACAGCTTTGGGGATCTCTGCTTTCCCAGAGACTCAGCATGTCACGGTGCTCGTTCTCGGCAGAAGCTTTTTCTGAGAAGGCAAAAGTGTGGCTCCTTCTCCCACAAGGAAGGTGCTAGCCCTGAAAGATCTTGCTGGTATTCACTATCCCTCTGCAGCCTATCCACAGGCACAACAGCTTTTGGGATCTCTGCTTTCCCAGAGACTCAGCATGTCACGGTGCTCGCTCTCGGCAGAAGCTTTTTTCTGAAAAGGCAAACTTACGGCTCCTTCTCCCACAGGGAAGGTGCCAGCCCTGAAAACTAATGCAGTTTTTCACTATCCCTCTGCAGCCTATCCACAGGCACAACAGCTTTGGGGATCTCTGCTTTCCCAGAGACTCAGCATGTCACGGTGCTCGTTCTCGGCAGAAGCTTTTTCTGAGAAGGCAAAAGTGTGGCTCCTTCTCCCACAAGGAAGGTGCTAGCCCTGAAAGATCTTGCTGGTATTCACTATCCCTCTGCAGCCTATCCACAGGCACAACAGCTTTTGGGATCTCTGCTTTCCCAGAGACTCAGCATGTCACGGTGCTCGCTCTCGGCAGAAGCTTTTTTCTGAAAAGGCAAACTTACGGCTCCTTCTCCCACAGGGAAGGTGCCAGCCCTGAAAACTAATGCAGTTTTTCACTATCCCTCTGCAGCCTATCCACAGGCACAACAGCTTTTGGGATCTCTGCTTTCCCAGAGACTCAGCATGTCACGGTGCTCGTTCTCGGCAGAAGCTTTTTCTGAGAAGGCAAAAGTGTGGCTCCTTCTCCCACAAGGAAGGTGCTAGCCCTGAAAGATCTTGCTGGTATTCACTATCCCTCTGCAGCCTATCCACAGGCACAACAGCTTTTGGGATCTCTGCTTTCCCAGAGACTCAGCATGTCACGGTGCTCGCTCTCGGCAGAAGCTTTTTTCTGAAAAGGCAAACTTACGGCTCCTTCTCCCACAGGGAAGGTGCCAGCCCTGAAAACTAATGCAGTTTTTCACTATCCCTCTGCAGCCTATCCACAGGCACAACAGCTTTGGGGATCTCTGCTTTCCCAGAGACTCAGCATGTCACGGTGCTCGCTCTCGGCAGAAGCTTTTTTCTGAAAAGGCAAACTTACGGCTCCTTCTCCCACAGGGAAGGTGCCAGCCCTGAAAACTAATGCAGTTTTTCACTATCCCTCTGCAGCCTATCCACAGGCACAACAGCTTTGGGGATCTCTGCTTTCCCAGAGACTCAGCATGTCACGGTGCTCGTTCTCGGCAGAAGCTTTTTCTGAGAAGGCAAAAGTGTGGCTCCTTCTCCCACAAGGAAGGTGCTAGCCCTGAAAGATCTTGCTGGTATTCACTATCCCTCTGCAGCCTATCCACAGGCACAACAGCTTTTGGGATCTCTGCTTTCCCAGAGACTCAGCATGTCACGGTGCTCGCTCTCGGCAGAAGCTTTTTTCTGAAAAGGCAAACTTACGGCTCCTTCTCCCACAAGGAAGGTGCCAGCCCTGAAAGAAACTGCTGATCTTCAGTATCCCTCTGCAGCCTAACCACAGGCACAACAGCACTGGGGATCTCTGCTTTCCCAGAGACTCAGCATGTCACGGTGCTCTTTCTCGGCAGAAGCTTTTTTCTGAAAAGGCAAACTTACGGCTCCTTCTCCCACAGGGAAGGTGCCAGCCCTGAAAACTAATGCAGTTTTTCACTATCCCTCTGCAGCCTATCCACAGGCACAACAGCTTTGGGGATCTCTGCTTTCCCAGAGACTCAGCATGTCACGGTGCTCGTTCTCGGCAGAAGCTTTTTCTGAGAAGGCAAAAGTGTGGCTCCTTCTCCCACAAGGAAGGTGCTAGCCCTGAAAGATCTTGCTGGTATTCACTATCCCTCTGCAGCCTATCCACAGGCACAACAGCTTTTGGGATCTCTGCTTTCCCAGAGACTCAGCATGTCACGGTGCTCGCTCTCGGCAGAAGCTTTTTTCTGAAAAGGCAAACTTACGGCTCCTTCTCCCACAGGGAAGGTGCCAGCCCTGAAAACTAATGCAGTTTTTCACTATCCCTCTGCAGCCTATCCACAGGCACAACAGCTTTGGGGATCTCTGCTTTCCCAGAGACTCAGCATGTCACGGTGCTCGTTCTCGGCAGAAGCTTTTCTGAGAAGGCAAAAGTGTGGCTCCTTCTCCCACAAGGAAGGTGCTAGCCCTGAAAGATCTTGCTGGTATTCACTATCCCTCTGCAGCCTATCCACAGGCACAACAGCTTTTGGGATCTCTGCTTTCCCAGAGACTCAGCATGTCACGGTGCTCGCTCTCGGCAGAAGCTTTTTTCTGAAAGGCAAACTTACGGCTCCTTCTCCCACAGGGAAGGTGCCAGCCCTGAAAACTAATGCAAGTTTTTCACTATCCCTCTGCAGCCTATCCACAGGCACAACAGCTTTGGGGATCTCTGCTTTCCAGAGACTCAGCATGTCACGGTGCTCGTTCTCGGCAGAAGCTTTTTCTGAGAAGGCAAAAGTGTGGCTCCTTCTCCACAAGGAAGGTGCTAGCCCTGAAAGATCTTGCTGGTATTCACTATCCCTCTGCAGCCTATCCACAGGCACAACAGCTTTTTGGATCTCTGCTTTCCCAGAGACTCAGCATGTCACGGTGCTCGCTCTCGGCAGAAGCTTTTTTCTGAAAAGGCAAACTTACGGCTCCTTCTCCCACAGGGAAGGTGCCAGCCCTGAAAACTAATGCAGTTTTTCACTATCCCTCTGCAGCCTATCCACAGGAACAACAGCTTTGGGATCTCTGCTTTCCCAGAGACTCAGCATGTCACGGTGCTCGTTCTCGGCAGAAGCTTTTTCTGAGAAGGCAAAAGTGAGGCTCCTTCTCCCACAAGGAAGGTGCTAGCCCTGAAAGATCTTGCTGGTATTCACTATCCCTCTGCAGCCTATCCACAGGCACAACAGCTTTTGGGATCTCTGCTTTCCCAGAGACTCAGCATGTCACGGGTGCTCGCTCTCGGCAGAAGCTTTTTCTGGAAAAGGCAAACTTACGGCTCCTTCTCCCACAAGGAAGGTGCCAGCCCTGAAAG
>NW_026061117.1:0-39298 GCF_929443795.1 Astur gentilis | reverse complement strand
TTCTGCAGGGATAGTGAAAAACTGCATTAGTTTTCAGGGCTGGCACCTTCCTGTGGGAGAAGGAGCCGTAAGTTTGCCTTTTCAGAAAAAAGCTTCTGCCGAGAGCGAGCACCGTGACATGCTGAGTCTCTGGGAAAGCAGAGATCCCCAAAGCTGTTGTGCCTGTGGATAGGCTGCAGAGGGATAGTGAAAAACTGCATTAGTTTTCAGGGCTGGCACCTTCCCTGTGGGAGAAGGAGCCGTAAGTTTGCCTTTTCAGAAAAAAGCTTCTGCCGAGAGCGAGCACCGTGACATGCTGAGTCTCTGGGAAAGCAGAGATCCCCAAAGCTGTTGTGCCTGTGGATAGGCTGCAGAGGGATAGTGAAAAACTGATTAGTTTTCAGGGCTGGCACCTTCCCTGTGGGAGAAGGAGCCGTAAGTTTGCCTTTTCAGAAAAAAGCTTCTGCTGAGAGCGAGCACCGTGACATGCTGAGTCTCTGGGAAAGCAGAGATCCCAAAAGCTGTTGTGCCTGTGGATAGGCTGCAGAGGGATAGTGAAAAACTGCATTAGTTTTCAGGGCTGGCACCTTCCCTGTGGGAGAAGGAGCCGTAAGTTTGCCTTTTCAGAAAAAAGCTTCTGCCGAGAGCGAGCACCGTGACATGCTGAGTCTCTGGGAAAGCAGAGATCCCCAAAGCTGTTGTGCCTGTGGATAGGCTGCAGAGGGATAGTGAAAAACTGCATTAGTTTTCAGGGCTGGCACCTTCCCTGTGGGAGAAGGAGCCGTAAGTTTGCCTTTTCAGAAAAAAGCTTCTGCCGAGAGCGAGCACCGTGACATGCTGAGTCTCTGGGAAAGCAGAGATCCCAAAAGCTGTTGTGCCTGTGGATAGGCTGCAGAGGGATAGTGAAAAACTGCATTAGTTTTCAGGGCTGGCACCTTCCCTGTGGGAGAAGGAGCCGTAAGTTTGCCTTTTCAGAAAAAAGCTTCTGCCGAGAGCGAGCACCGTGACATGCTGAGTCTCTGGGAAAGCAGAGATCCCAAAAGCTGTTGTGCCTGTGGATAGGCTGCAGAGGGATAGTGAAAAACTGCATTAGTTTTCAGGGCTGGCACCTTCCCTGTGGGAGAAGGAGCCGTAAGTTTGCCTTTTCAGAAAAAAGCTTCTGCCGAGAGCGAGCACCGTGACATGCTGAGTCTCTGGGAAAGCAGAGATCCCCAAAGCTGTTGTGCCTGTGGATAGGCTGCAGAGGGATAGTGAATACCAGCAAGATCTTTCAGGGCTAGCACCTTCCTTGTGGGAGAAGGAGCCACACTTTTGCCTTCTCAGAAAAAGCTTCTGCCGAGAACGAGCACCGTGACATGCTGAGTCTCTGGGAAAGCAGAGATCCCAAAAGCTGTTGTGCCTGTGGATAGGCTGCAGAGGGATAGTGAAAAACTGCATTAGTTTTCAGGGCTGGCACCTTCCCTGTGGGAGAAGGAGCCGTAAGTTTGCCTTTTCAGAAAAAAGCTTCTGCCGAGAGCGAGCACCGTGACATGCTGAGTCTCTGGGAAAGCAGAGATCCCCAAAGCTGTTGTGCCTGTGGATAGGCTGCAGAGGGATAGTGAAAAACTGCATTAGTTTTCAGGGCTGGCACCTTCCCTGTGGGAGAAGGAGCCGTAAGTTTGCCTTTTCAGAAAAAAGCTTCTGCCGAGAGCGAGCACCGTGACATGCTGAGTCTCTGGGAAAGCAGAGATCCCCAAAGCTGTTGTGCCTGTGGATAGGCTGCAGAGGGATAGTGAAAAACTGCATTAGTTTTCAGGGCTGGCACCTTCCCTGTGGGAGAAGGAGCCGTAAGTTTGCCTTTTCAGAAAAAAGCTTCTGCCGAGAACGAGCACCGTGACATGCTGAGTCTCTGGGAAAGCAGAGATCCCCAAAGCTGTTGTGCCTGTGGATAGGCTGCAGAGGGATAGTGAAAAACTGCATTAGTTTTCAGGGCTGGCACCTTCCCTGTGGGAGAAGGAGCCATAAGTTTGCCTTTTCAGAAAAAAGCTTCTGCCGAGAGCGAGCACCGTGACATGCTGAGTCTCTGGGAAAGCAGAGATCCCCAGTGCTGTTGTGCCTGTGGATAGGCTGCAGGAGGATAGTGAAGAGCTGCATTAGCTTTTAGGCCTGGCACCTTCCTTGTGGGAGAAGGAGCCGAAAGTTTTCTTTTTCAGAAAAAAGCTTCTGCCGAGAGCGAGCACCGTGACATGCTGAGTCTCTGGGAAAGCAGAGATCCCCAAAGCTGTTGTGCCTGTGGATAGGCTGCAGAGGGATAGTGAAAAACTGCATTAGTTTTCAGGGCTGGCACCTTCCCTGTGGGAGAAGGAGCCGTAAGTTTGCCTTTTCAGAAAAAAGCTTCTGCCGAGAGCGAGCACCGTGACATGCTGAGTCTCTGGGAAAGCAGAGATCCCCAAAGCTGTTGTGCCTGTGGATAGGCTGCAGAGGGATAGTGAAAAACTGCATTAGTTTTCAGGGCTGGCACCTTCCCTGTGGGAGAAGGAGCCGTAAGTTTGCCTTTTCAGAAAAAAGCTTCTGCCGAGAGCGAGCACCGTGACATGCTGAGTCTCTGGGAAAGCAGAGATCCCCAAAGCTGTTGTGCCTGTGGATAGGCTGCAGAGGGATAGTGAAAAACTGCATTAGTTTTCAGGGCTGGCACCTTCCCTGTGGGAGAAGGAGCCGTAAAGTTTGCCTTTTCAGAAAAAAGCTTCTGCCGAGAGCGAGCACCGTGACATGCTGAGTCTCTGGGAAAGCAGAGATCCCCAAAGCTGTTGTGCCTGTGGATAGGCTGCAGAGGGATAGTGAAAAACTGCATTAGTTTTCAGGGCTGGCACCTTCCCTGTGGGAGAAGGAGCCGTAAGTTTGCCTTTTCAGAAAAAAGCTTCTGCCGAGAGCGAGCACCGTGACATGCTGAGTCTCTGGGAAAGCAGAGATCCCAAAAGCTGTTGTGCCTGTGGATAGGCTGCAGAGGGATAGTGAAAAACTGCATTAGTTTTCAGGGCTGGCACCTTCCCTGTGGGAGAAGGAGCCGTAAGTTTGCCTTTTCAGAAAAAAGCTTCTGCCGAGAGCGAGCACCGTGACATGCTGAGTCTCTGGGAAAGCAGAGATCCCCAGTGCTGTTGTGCCTGTGGATAGGCTGCAGGAGGATAGTGAAGAGCTGCATTAGCTTTTAGGCCTGGCACCTTCCTTGTGGGAGAAGGAGCCGAAAGTTTTCTTTTTCAGAAAAAAGCTTCTGCCGAGAGAGAGCACCGTGACATGCTGAGTCTCTGGGAAAGCAGAGATCCCCAAAGCTGTTGTGCCTGTGGATAGGCTGCAGAGGGATAGTGAAAAACTGCATTAGTTTTCAGGGCTGGCACCTTCCCTGTGGGAGAAGGAGCCGTAAGTTTGCCTTTTCAGAAAAAAGCTTCTGCCGAGAGCGAGCACCGTGACATGCTGAGTCTCTGGGAAAGCAGAGATCCCCAAAGCTGTTGTGCCTGTGGATAGGCTGCAGAGGGATAGTGAAAAACTGCATTAGTTTTCAGGGCTGGCACCTTCCCTGTGGGAGAAGGAGCCGTAAGTTTGCCTTTTCAGAAAAAAGCTTCTGCCGAGAGCGAGCACCGTGACATGCTGAGTCTCTGGGAAAGCAGAGATCCCCAAAGCTGTTGTGCCTGTGGATAGGCTGCAGAGGGATAGTGAAAAACTGCATTAGTTTTCAGGGCTGGCACCTTCCCTGTGGGAGAAGGAGCCGTAAGTTTGCCTTTTCAGAAAAAAGCTTCTGCCGAGAGCGAGCACCGTGACATGCTGAGTCTCTGGGAAAGCAGAGATCCCCAAAGCTGTTGTGCCTGTGGATAGGCTGCAGAGGGATAGTGAAAAACTGCATTAGTTTTCAGGGCTGGCACCTTCCCTGTGGGAGAAGGAGCCGTAAGTTTGCCTTTTCAGAAAAAAGCTTCTGCCGAGAGCGAGCACCGTGACATGCTGAGTCTCTGGGAAAGCAGAGATCCCCAAAGCTGTTGTGCCTGTGGATAGGCTGCAGAGGGATAGTGAAAAACTGCATTAGTTTTCAGGGCTGGCACCTTCCCTGTGGGAGAAGGAGCCGTAAGTTTGCCTTTTCAGAAAAAAGCTTCTGCCGAGAGCGAGCACCGTGACATGCTGAGTCTCTGGGAAAGCAGAGATCCCAAAAGCTGTTGTGCCTGTGGATAGGCTGCAGAGGGATAGTGAAAAACTGCATTAGTTTTCAGGGCTGGCACCTTCCCTGTGGGAGAAGGAGCCGTAAGTTTGCCTTTTCAGAAAAAAGCTTCTGCCGAGAGCGAGCACCGTGACATGCTGAGTCTCTGGGAAAGCAGAGATCCCCAAAGCTGTTGTGCCTGTGGATAGGCTGCAGAGGGATAGTGAAAAACTGCATTAGTTTTCAGGGCTGGCACCTTCCCTGTGGGAGAAGGAGCCGTAAGTTTGCCTTTTCAGAAAAAAGCTTCTGCCGAGAGCGAGCACCGTGACATGCTGAGTCTCTGGGAAAGCAGAGATCCCCAAAGCTGTTGTGCCTGTGGATAGGCTGCAGAGGGATAGTGAAAAACTGATTAGTTTTCAGGGCTGGCACCTTCCCTGTGGGAGAAGGAGCCGTAAGTTTGCCTTTTCAGAAAAAAGCTTCTGCTGAGAGCGAGCACCGTGACATGCTGAGTCTCTGGGAAAGCAGAGATCCCAAAAGCTGTTGTGCCTGTGGATAGGCTGCAGAGGGATAGTGAAAAACTGCATTAGTTTTCAGGGCTGGCACCTTCCCTGTGGGAGAAGGAGCCGTAAGTTTGCCTTTTCAGAAAAAAGCTTCTGCCGAGAGCGAGCACCGTGACATGCTGAGTCTCTGGGAAAGCAGAGATCCCCAAAGCTGTTGTGCCTGTGGATAGGCTGCAGAGGGATAGTGAAAAACTGCATTAGTTTTCAGGGCTGGCACCTTCCCTGTGGGAGAAGGAGCCGTAAGTTTGCCTTTTCAGAAAAAAGCTTCTGCCGAGAGCGAGCACCGTGACATGCTGAGTCTCTGGGAAAGCAGAGATCCCAAAAGCTGTTGTGCCTGTGGATAGGCTGCAGAGGGATAGTGAAAAACTGCATTAGTTTTCAGGGCTGGCACCTTCCCTGTGGGAGAAGGAGCCGTAAGTTTGCCTTTTCAGAAAAAAGCTTCTGCCGAGAGCGAGCACCGTGACATGCTGAGTCTCTGGGAAAGCAGAGATCCCAAAAGCTGTTGTGCCTGTGGATAGGCTGCAGAGGGATAGTGAAAAACTGCATTAGTTTTCAGGGCTGGCACCTTCCCTGTGGGAGAAGGAGCCGTAAGTTTGCCTTTTCAGAAAAAAGCTTCTGCCGAGAGCGAGCACCGTGACATGCTGAGTCTCTGGGAAAGCAGAGATCCCCAAAGCTGTTGTGCCTGTGGATAGGCTGCAGAGGGATAGTGAATACCAGCAAGATCTTTCAGGGCTAGCACCTTCCTTGTGGGAGAAGGAGCCACACTTTTGCCTTCTCAGAAAAAGCTTCTGCCGAGAACGAGCACCGTGACATGCTGAGTCTCTGGGAAAGCAGAGATCCCAAAAGCTGTTGTGCCTGTGGATAGGCTGCAGAGGGATAGTGAAAAACTGCATTAGTTTTCAGGGCTGGCACCTTCCCTGTGGGAGAAGGAGCCGTAAGTTTGCCTTTTCAGAAAAAAGCTTCTGCCGAGAGCGAGCACCGTGACATGCTGAGTCTCTGGGAAAGCAGAGATCCCCAAAGCTGTTGTGCCTGTGGATAGGCTGCAGAGGGATAGTGAAAAACTGCATTAGTTTTCAGGGCTGGCACCTTCCCTGTGGGAGAAGGAGCCGTAAGTTTGCCTTTTCAGAAAAAAGCTTCTGCCGAGAGCGAGCACCGTGACATGCTGAGTCTCTGGGAAAGCAGAGATCCCCAAAGCTGTTGTGCCTGTGGATAGGCTGCAGAGGGATAGTGAAAAACTGCATTAGTTTTCAGGGCTGGCACCTTCCCTGTGGGAGAAGGAGCCGTAAGTTTGCCTTTTCAGAAAAAAGCTTCTGCCGAGAACGAGCACCGTGACATGCTGAGTCTCTGGGAAAGCAGAGATCCCCAAAGCTGTTGTGCCTGTGGATAGGCTGCAGAGGGATAGTGAAAAACTGCATTAGTTTTCAGGGCTGGCACCTTCCCTGTGGGAGAAGGAGCCATAAGTTTGCCTTTTCAGAAAAAAGCTTCTGCCGAGAGCGAGCACCGTGACATGCTGAGTCTCTGGGAAAGCAGAGATCCCCAGTGCTGTTGTGCCTGTGGATAGGCTGCAGGAGGATAGTGAAGAGCTGCATTAGCTTTTAGGCCTGGCACCTTCCTTGTGGGAGAAGGAGCCGAAAGTTTTCTTTTTCAGAAAAAAGCTTCTGCCGAGAGCGAGCACCGTGACATGCTGAGTCTCTGGGAAAGCAGAGATCCCCAAAGCTGTTGTGCCTGTGGATAGGCTGCAGAGGGATAGTGAAAAACTGCATTAGTTTTCAGGGCTGGCACCTTCCCTGTGGGAGAAGGAGCCGTAAGTTTGCCTTTTCAGAAAAAAGCTTCTGCCGAGAGCGAGCACCGTGACATGCTGAGTCTCTGGGAAAGCAGAGATCCCCAAAGCTGTTGTGCCTGTGGATAGGCTGCAGAGGGATAGTGAAAAACTGCATTAGTTTTCAGGGCTGGCACCTTCCCTGTGGGAGAAGGAGCCGTAAGTTTGCCTTTTCAGAAAAAAGCTTCTGCCGAGAGCGAGCACCGTGACATGCTGAGTCTCTGGGAAAGCAGAGATCCCCAAAGCTGTTGTGCCTGTGGATAGGCTGCAGAGGGATAGTGAAAAACTGCATTAGTTTTCAGGGCTGGCACCTTCCCTGTGGGAGAAGGAGCCGTAAAGTTTGCCTTTTCAGAAAAAAGCTTCTGCCGAGAGCGAGCACCGTGACATGCTGAGTCTCTGGGAAAGCAGAGATCCCCAAAGCTGTTGTGCCTGTGGATAGGCTGCAGAGGGATAGTGAAAAACTGCATTAGTTTTCAGGGCTGGCACCTTCCCTGTGGGAGAAGGAGCCGTAAGTTTGCCTTTTCAGAAAAAAGCTTCTGCCGAGAGCGAGCACCGTGACATGCTGAGTCTCTGGGAAAGCAGAGATCCCAAAAGCTGTTGTGCCTGTGGATAGGCTGCAGAGGGATAGTGAAAAACTGCATTAGTTTTCAGGGCTGGCACCTTCCCTGTGGGAGAAGGAGCCGTAAGTTTGCCTTTTCAGAAAAAAGCTTCTGCCGAGAGCGAGCACCGTGACATGCTGAGTCTCTGGGAAAGCAGAGATCCCAAAAGCTGTTGTGCCTGTGGATAGGCTGCAGAGGGATAGTGAAAAACTGCATTAGTTTTCAGGGCTGGCACCTTCCCTGTGGGAGAAGGAGCCGTAAGTTTGCCTTTTCAGAAAAAAGCTTCTGCCGAGAGCGAGCACCGTGACATGCTGAGTCTCTGGGAAAGCAGAGATCCCAAAAGCTGTTGTGCCTGTGGATAGGCTGCAGAGGGATAGTGAAAAACTGCATTAGTTTTCAGGGCTGGCACCTTCCCTGTGGGAGAAGGAGCCGTAAGTTTGCCTTTTCAGAAAAAAGCTTCTGCCGAGAACGAGCACCGTGACATGCTGAGTCTCTGGGAAAGCAGAGATCCCCAAAGCTGTTGTGCCTGTGGATAGGCTGCAGAGGGATAGTGAAAAACTGCATTAGTTTTCAGGGCTGGCACCTTCCCTGTGGGAGAAGGAGCCGTAAGTTTGCCTTTTCAGAAAAAAGCTTCTGCCGAGAACGAGCACCGTGACATGCTGAGTCTCTGGGAAAGCAGAGATCCCCAAAGCTGTTGTGCCTGTGGATAGGCTGCAGAGGGATAGTGAAAAACTGCATTAGTTTTCAGGGCTGGCACCTTCCCTGTGGGAGAAGGAGCCGTAAGTTTGCCTTTTCAGAAAAAAGCTTCTGCCGAGAGCGAGCACCGTGACATGCTGAGTCTCTGGGAAAGCAGAGATCCCAAAAGCTGTTGTGCCTGTGGATAGGCTGCAGAGGGATAGTGAAAAACTGCATTAGTTTTCAGGGCTGGCACCTTCCCTGTGGGAGAAGGAGCCGTAAGTTTGCCTTTTCAGAAAAAAGCTTCTGCCGAGAGCGAGCACCGTGACATGCTGAGTCTCTGGGAAAGCAGAGATCCCAAAAGCTGTTGTGCCTGTGGATAGGCTGCAGAGGGATAGTGAAAAACTGCATTAGTTTTCAGGGCTGGCACCTTCCCTGTGGGAGAAGGAGCCGTAAGTTTGCCTTTTCAGAAAAAAGCTTCTGCCGAGAACGAGCACCGTGACATGCTGAGTCTCTGGGAAAGCAGAGATCCCCAAAGCTGTTGTGCCTGTGGATAGGCTGCAGAGGGATAGTGAATACCAGCAAGATCTTTCAGGGCTAGCACCTTTCTTGTGGGAGAAGGAGCCACACTTTTGCCTTCTCAGAAAAAGCTTCTGCCGAGAACGAGCACCGTGACATGCTGAGTCTCTGGGAAAGCAGAGATCCCAAAAGCTGTTGTGCCTGTGGATAGGCTGCAGAGGGATAGTGAAAAACTGCATTAGTTTTCAGGGCTGGCACCTTCCCTGTGGGAGAAGGAGCCGTAAGTTTGCCTTTTCAGAAAAAAGCTTCTGCCGAGAGCGAGCACCGTGACATGCTGAGTCTCTGGGAAAGCAGAGATCCCCAAAGCTGTTGTGCCTGTGGATAGGCTGCAGAGGGATAGTGAAAAACTGCATTAGTTTTCAGGGCTGGCACCTTCCCTGTGGGAGAAGGAGCCGTAAGTTTGCCTTTTCAGAAAAAAGCTTCTGCCGAGAGCGAGCACCGTGACATGCTGAGTCTCTGGGAAAGCAGAGATCCCCAAAGCTGTTGTGCCTGTGGATAGGCTGCAGAGGGATAGTGAAAAACTGCATTAGTTTTCAGGGCTGGCACCTTCCCTGTGGGAGAAGGAGCCATAAGTTTGCCTTTTCAGAAAAAAGCTTCTGCCGAGAGCGAGCACCGTGACATGCTGAGTCTCTGGGAAAGCAGAGATCCCCAGTGCTGTTGTGCCTGTGGATAGGCTGCAGGAGGATAGTGAAGAGCTGCATTAGCTTTTAGGCCTGGCACCTTCCTTGTGGGAGAAGGAGCCGAAAGTTTTCTTTTTCAGAAAAAAGCTTCTGCCGAGAGAGAGCACCGTGACATGCTGAGTCTCTGGGAAAGCAGAGATCCCCAAAGCTGTTGTGCCTGTGGATAGGCTGCAGAGGGATAGTGAAAAACTGCATTAGTTTTCAGGGCTGGCACCTTCCCTGTGGGAGAAGGAGCCGTAAGTTTGCCTTTTCAGAAAAAAGCTTCTGCCGAGAGCGAGCACCGTGACATGCTGAGTCTCTGGGAAAGCAGAGATCCCCAAAGCTGTTGTGCCTGTGGATAGGCTGCAGAGGGATAGTGAAAAACTGCATTAGTTTTCAGGGCTGGCACCTTCCCTGTGGGAGAAGGAGCCGTAAGTTTGCCTTTTCAGAAAAAAGCTTCTGCCGAGAGCGAGCACCGTGACATGCTGAGTCTCTGGGAAAGCAGAGATCCCCAAAGCTGTTGTGCCTGTGGATAGGCTGCAGAGGGATAGTGAAAAACTGCATTAGTTTTCAGGGCTGGCACCTTCCCTGTGGGAGAAGGAGCCGTAAGTTTGCCTTTTCAGAAAAAAGCTTCTGCCGAGAGCGAGCACCGTGACATGCTGAGTCTCTGGGAAAGCAGAGATCCCCAAAGCTGTTGTGCCTGTGGATAGGCTGCAGAGGGATAGTGAAAAACTGCATTAGTTTTCAGGGCTGGCACCTTCCCTGTGGGAGAAGGAGCCGTAAGTTTGCCTTTTCAGAAAAAAGCTTCTGCCGAGAGCGAGCACCGTGACATGCTGAGTCTCTGGGAAAGCAGAGATCCCAAAAGCTGTTGTGCCTGTGGATAGGCTGCAGAGGGATAGTGAAAAACTGCATTAGTTTTCAGGGCTGGCACCTTCCCTGTGGGAGAAGGAGCCGTAAGTTTGCCTTTTCAGAAAAAAGCTTCTGCCGAGAACGAGCACCGTGACATGCTGAGTCTCTGGGAAAGCAGAGATCCCCAAAGCTGTTGTGCCTGTGGATAGGCTGCAGAGGGATAGTGAATACCAGCAAGATCTTTCAGGGCTAGCACCTTCCTTGTGGGAGAAGGAGCCACACTTTTGCCTTCTCAGAAAAAGCTTCTGCCGAGAACGAGCACCGTGACATGCTGAGTCTCTGGGAAAGCAGAGATCCCAAAAGCTGTTGTGCCTGTGGATAGGCTGCAGAGGGATAGTGAAAAACTGCATTAGTTTTCAGGGCTGGCACCTTCCCTGTGGGAGAAGGAGCCATAAGTTTGCCTTTTCAGAAAAAAGCTTCTGCCGAGAGCGAGCACCGTGACATGCTGAGTCTCTGGGAAAGCAGAGATCCCCAAAGCTGTTGTGCCTGTGGATAGGCTGCAGAGGGATAGTGAAAAACTGCATTAGTTTTCAGGGCTGGCACCTTCCCTGTGGGAGAAGGAGCCGTAAGTTTGCCTTTTCAGAAAAAAGCTTCTGCCGAGAGCGAGCACCGTGACATGCTGAGTCTCTGGGAAAGCAGAGATCCCCAAAGCTGTTGTGCCTGTGGATAGGCTGCAGAGGGATAGTGAAAAACTGCATTAGTTTTCAGGGCTGGCACCTTCCCTGTGGGAGAAGGAGCCGTAAGTTTGCCTTTTCAGAAAAAAGCTTCTGCCGAGAACGAGCACCGTGACATGCTGAGTCTCTGGGAAAGCAGAGATCCCCAAAGCTGTTGTGCCTGTGGATAGGCTGCAGAGGGATAGTGAAAAACTGCATTAGTTTTCAGGGCTGGCACCTTCCCTGTGGGAGAAGGAGCCGTAAGTTTGCCTTTTCAGAAAAAAGCTTCTGCCGAGAGCGAGCACCGTGACATGCTGAGTCTCTGGGAAAGCAGAGATCCCAAAAGCTGTTGTGCCTGTGGATAGGCTGCAGAGGGATAGTGAAAAACTGCATTAGTTTTCAGGGCTGGCACCTTCCCTGTGGGAGAAGGAGCCGTAAGTTTGCCTTTTCAGAAAAAAGCTTCTGCCGAGAGCGAGCACCGTGACATGCTGAGTCTCTGGGAAAGCAGAGATCCCAAAAGCTGTTGTGCCTGTGGATAGGCTGCAGAGGGATAGTGAAAAACTGCATTAGTTTTCAGGGCTGGCACCTTCCCTGTGGGAGAAGGAGCCGTAAGTTTGCCTTTTCAGAAAAAAGCTTCTGCCGAGAACGAGCACCGTGACATGCTGAGTCTCTGGGAAAGCAGAGATCCCCAAAGCTGTTGTGCCTGTGGATAGGCTGCAGAGGGATAGTGAATACCAGCAAAATCTTTCAGGGCTAGCACCTTCCTTGTGGGAGAAGGAGCCACACTTTTGCCTTCTCAGAAAAAGCTTCTGCCGAGAACGAGCACCGTGACATGCTGAGTCTCTGGGAAAGCAGAGATCCCAAAAGCTGTTGTGCCTGTGGATAGGCTGCAGAGGGATAGTGAAAAACTGCATTAGTTTTCAGGGCTGGCACCTTCCCTGTGGGAGAAGGAGCCGTAAGTTTGCCTTTTCAGAAAAAAGCTTCTGCCGAGAGCGAGCACCGTGACATGCTGAGTCTCTGGGAAAGCAGAGATCCCCAAAGCTGTTGTGCCTGTGGATAGGCTGCAGAGGGATAGTGAAAAACTGCATTAGTTTTCAGGGCTGGCACCTTCCCTGTGGGAGAAGGAGCCGTAAGTTTGCCTTTTCAGAAAAAAGCTTCTGCCGAGAGCGAGCACCGTGACATGCTGAGTCTCTGGGAAAGCAGAGATCCCCAAAGCTGTTGTGCCTGTGGATAGGCTGCAGAGGGATAGTGAAAAACTGCATTAGTTTTCAGGGCTGGCACCTTCCCTGTGGGAGAAGGAGCCATAAGTTTGCCTTTTCAGAAAAAAGCTTCTGCCGAGAGCGAGCACCGTGACATGCTGAGTCTCTGGGAAAGCAGAGATCCCCAGTGCTGTTGTGCCTGTGGATAGGCTGCAGGAGGATAGTGAAGAGCTGCATTAGCTTTTAGGCCTGGCACCTTCCTTGTGGGAGAAGGAGCCGAAAGTTTTCTTTTTCAGAAAAAAGCTTCTGCCGAGAGAGAGCACCGTGACATGCTGAGTCTCTGGGAAAGCAGAGATCCCCAAAGCTGTTGTGCCTGTGGATAGGCTGCAGAGGGATAGTGAAAAACTGCATTAGTTTTCAGGGCTGGCACCTTCCCTGTGGGAGAAGGAGCCGTAAGTTTGCCTTTTCAGAAAAAAGCTTCTGCCGAGAGCGAGCACCGTGACATGCTGAGTCTCTGGGAAAGCAGAGATCCCCAAAGCTGTTGTGCCTGTGGATAGGCTGCAGAGGGATAGTGAAAAACTGCATTAGTTTTCAGGGCTGGCACCTTCCCTGTGGGAGAAGGAGCCGTAAGTTTGCCTTTTCAGAAAAAAGCTTCTGCCGAGAGCGAGCACCGTGACATGCTGAGTCTCTGGGAAAGCAGAGATCCCCAAAGCTGTTGTGCCTGTGGATAGGCTGCAGAGGGATAGTGAAAAACTGCATTAGTTTTCAGGGCTAGCACCTTCCCTGTGGGAGAAGGAGCCGTAAGTTTGCCTTTTCAGAAAAAAGCTTCTGCCGAGAGCGAGCACCGTGACATGCTGAGTCTCTGGGAAAGCAGAGATCCCAAAAGCTGTTGTGCCTGTGGATAGGCTGCAGAGGGATAGTGAAAAACTGCATTAGTTTTCAGGGCTGGCACCTTCCCTGTGGGAGAAGGAGCCGTAAGTTTGCCTTTTCAGAAAAAAGCTTCTGCCGAGAGCGAGCACCGTGACATGCTGAGTCTCTGGGAAAGCAGAGATCCCAAAAGCTGTTGTGCCTGTGGATAGGCTGCAGAGGGATAGTGAAAAACTGCATTAGTTTTCAGGGCTGGCACCTTCCCTGTGGGAGAAGGAGCCGTAAGTTTGCCTTTTCAGAAAAAAGCTTCTGCCGAGAGCGAGCACCGTGACATGCTGAGTCTCTGGGAAAGCAGAGATCCCCAAAGCTGTTGTGCCTGTGGATAGGCTGCAGAGGGATAGTGAAAAACTGCATTAGTTTTCAGGGCTGGCACCTTCCCTGTGGGAGAAGGAGCCGTAAGTTTGCCGTGTCAGAAAAAAGCTTCTGCCGAGAGCGAGCACCGTGACATGCTGAGTCTCTGGGAAAGCAGAGATCCCAAAAGCTGTTGTGCCTGTGGATAGGCTGCAGAGGGATAGTGAAAAACTGCATTAGTTTTCAGGGCTGGCACCTTCCCTGTGGGAGAAGGAGCCGTAAGTTTGCCTTTTCAGAAAAAAGCTTCTGCTGAGAGCGAGCACCGTGACATGCTGAGTCTCTGGGAAAGCAGAGATCCCAAAAGCTGTTTTGCCTGTGGATAGGCTGCAGAGGGATAGTGAAAAACTGCATTAGTTTTCAGGGCTGGCACCTTCCCTGTGGGAGAAGGAGCCGTAAGTTTGCCTTTTCAGAAAAAAGCTTCTGCCGAGAGCGAGCACCGTGACATGCTGAGTCTCTGGGAAAGCAGAGATCCCCAAAGCTGTTGTGCCTGTGGATAGGCTGCAGAGGGATAGTGAAAAACTGCATTAGTTTTCAGGGCTGGCACCTTCCCTGTGGGAGAAGGAGCCGTAAGTTTGCCTTTTCAGAAAAAAGCTTCTGCCGAGAGCGAGCACCGTGACATGCTGAGTCTCTGGGAAAGCAGAGATCCCCAGTGCTGTTGTGCCTGTGGATAGGCTGCAGGAGGATAGTGAAGAGCTGCATTAGCTTTTAGGCCTGGCACCTTCCTTGTGGGAGAAGGAGCCGAAAGTTTTCTTTTTCAGAAAAAAGCTTCTGCCGAGAGAGAGCACCGTGACATGCTGAGTCTCTGGGAAAGCAGAGATCCCCAAAGCTGTTGTGCCTGTGGATAGGCTGCAGAGGGATAGTGAAAAACTGCATTAGTTTTCAGGGCTGGCACCTTCCCTGTGGGAGAAGGAGCCGTAAGTTTGCCTTTTCAGAAAAAAGCTTCTGCCGAGAGCGAGCACCGTGACATGCTGAGTCTCTGGGAAAGCAGAGATCCCCAAAGCTGTTGTGCCTGTGGATAGGCTGCAGAGGGATAGTGAAAAACTGCATTAGTTTTCAGGGCTGGCACCTTCCCTGTGGGAGAAGGAGCCGTAAGTTTGCCTTTTCAGAAAAAAGCTTCTGCCGAGAGCGAGCACCGTGACATGCTGAGTCTCTGGGAAAGCAGAGATCCCCAAAGCTGTTGTGCCTGTGGATAGGCTGCAGAGGGATAGTGAAAAACTGCATTAGTTTTCAGGGCTGGCACCTTCCCTGTGGGAGAAGGAGCCGTAAGTTTGCCTTTTCAGAAAAAAGCTTCTGCCGAGAGCGAGCACCGTGACATGCTGAGTCTCTGGGAAAGCAGAGATCCCCAAAGCTGTTGTGCCTGTGGATAGGCTGCAGAGGGATAGTGAAAAACTGCATTAGTTTTCAGGGCTGGCACCTTCCCTGTGGGAGAAGGAGCCGTAAGTTTGCCTTTTCAGAAAAAAGCTTCTGCCGAGAGCGAGCACCGTGACATGCTGAGTCTCTGGGAAAGCAGAGATCCCAAAAGCTGTTGTGCCTGTGGATAGGCTGCAGAGGGATAGTGAAAAACTGCATTAGTTTTCAGGGCTGGCACCTTCCCTGTGGGAGAAGGAGCCGTAAGTTTGCCTTTTCAGAAAAAAGCTTCTGCCGAGAACGAGCACCGTGACATGCTGAGTCTCTGGGAAAGCAGAGATCCCCAAAGCTGTTGTGCCTGTGGATAGGCTGCAGAGGGATAGTGAATACCAGCAAGATCTTTCAGGGCTAGCACCTTCCTTGTGGGAGAAGGAGCCACACTTTTGCCTTCTCAGAAAAAGCTTCTGCCGAGAACGAGCACCGTGACATGCTGAGTCTCTGGGAAAGCAGAGATCCCAAAAGCTGTTGTGCCTGTGGATAGGCTGCAGAGGGATAGTGAAAAACTGCATTAGTTTTCAGGGCTGGCACCTTCCCTGTGGGAGAAGGAGCCGTAAGTTTGCCTTTTCAGAAAAAAGCTTCTGCCGAGAGCGAGCACCGTGACATGCTGAGTCTCTGGGAAAGCAGAGATCCCCAAAGCTGTTGTGCCTGTGGATAGGCTGCAGAGGGATAGTGAAAAACTGCATTAGTTTTCAGGGCTGGCACCTTCCCTGTGGGAGAAGGAGCCGTAAGTTTGCCTTTTCAGAAAAAAGCTTCTGCCGAGAGCGAGCACCGTGACATGCTGAGTCTCTGGGAAAGCAGAGATCCCCAAAGCTGTTGTGCCTGTGGATAGGCTGCAGAGGGATAGTGAAAAACTGCATTAGTTTTCAGGGCTGGCACCTTCCCTGTGGGAGAAGGAGCCGTAAGTTTGCCTTTTCAGAAAAAAGCTTCTGCCGAGAACGAGCACCGTGACATGCTGAGTCTCTGGGAAAGCAGAGATCCCCAAAGCTGTTGTGCCTGTGGATAGGCTGCAGAGGGATAGTGAAAAACTGCATTAGTTTTCAGGGCTGGCACCTTCCCTGTGGGAGAAGGAGCCGTAAGTTTGCCTTTTCAGAAAAAAGCTTCTGCCGAGAGCGAGCACCGTGACATGCTGAGTCTCTGGGAAAGCAGAGATCCCAAAAGCTGTTGTGCCTGTGGATAGGCTGCAGAGGGATAGTGAAAAACTGCATTAGTTTTCAGGGCTGGCACCTTCCCTGTGGGAGAAGGAGCCGTAAGTTTGCCTTTTCAGAAAAAAGCTTCTGCCGAGAGCGAGCACCGTGACATGCTGAGTCTCTGGGAAAGCAGAGATCCCAAAAGCTGTTGTGCCTGTGGATAGGCTGCAGAGGGATAGTGAAAAACTGCATTAGTTTTCAGGGCTGGCACCTTCCCTGTGGGAGAAGGAGCCGTAAGTTTGCCTTTTCAGAAAAAAGCTTCTGCCGAGAACGAGCACCGTGACATGCTGAGTCTCTGGGAAAGCAGAGATCCCCAAAGCTGTTGTGCCTGTGGATAGGCTGCAGAGGGATAGTGAATACCAGCAAAATCTTTCAGGGCTAGCACCTTCCTTGTGGGAGAAGGAGCCACACTTTTGCCTTCTCAGAAAAAGCTTCTGCCGAGAACGAGCACCGTGACATGCTGAGTCTCTGGGAAAGCAGAGATCCCAAAAGCTGTTGTGCCTGTGGATAGGCTGCAGAGGGATAGTGAAAAACTGCATTAGTTTTCAGGGCTGGCACCTTCCCTGTGGGAGAAGGAGCCGTAAGTTTGCCTTTTCAGAAAAAAGCTTCTGCCGAGAGCGAGCACCGTGACATGCTGAGTCTCTGGGAAAGCAGAGATCCCCAAAGCTGTTGTGCCTGTGGATAGGCTGCAGAGGGATAGTGAAAAACTGCATTAGTTTTCAGGGCTGGCACCTTCCCTGTGGGAGAAGGAGCCGTAAGTTTGCCTTTTCAGAAAAAAGCTTCTGCCGAGAGCGAGCACCGTGACATGCTGAGTCTCTGGGAAAGCAGAGATCCCCAAAGCTGTTGTGCCTGTGGATAGGCTGCAGAGGGATAGTGAAAAACTGCATTAGTTTTCAGGGCTGGCACCTTCCCTGTGGGAGAAGGAGCCATAAGTTTGCCTTTTCAGAAAAAAGCTTCTGCCGAGAGCGAGCACCGTGACATGCTGAGTCTCTGGGAAAGCAGAGATCCCCAGTGCTGTTGTGCCTGTGGATAGGCTGCAGGAGGATAGTGAAGAGCTGCATTAGCTTTTAGGCCTGGCACCTTCCTTGTGGGAGAAGGAGCCGAAAGTTTTCTTTTTCAGAAAAAAGCTTCTGCCGAGAGAGAGCACCGTGACATGCTGAGTCTCTGGGAAAGCAGAGATCCCCAAAGCTGTTGTGCCTGTGGATAGGCTGCAGAGGGATAGTGAAAAACTGCATTAGTTTTCAGGGCTGGCACCTTCCCTGTGGGAGAAGGAGCCGTAAGTTTGCCTTTTCAGAAAAAAGCTTCTGCCGAGAGCGAGCACCGTGACATGCTGAGTCTCTGGGAAAGCAGAGATCCCCAAAGCTGTTGTGCCTGTGGATAGGCTGCAGAGGGATAGTGAAAAACTGCATTAGTTTTCAGGGCTGGCACCTTCCCTGTGGGAGAAGGAGCCGTAAGTTTGCCTTTTCAGAAAAAAGCTTCTGCCGAGAGCGAGCACCGTGACATGCTGAGTCTCTGGGAAAGCAGAGATCCCCAAAGCTGTTGTGCCTGTGGATAGGCTGCAGAGGGATAGTGAAAAACTGCATTAGTTTTCAGGGCTAGCACCTTCCCTGTGGGAGAAGGAGCCGTAAGTTTGCCTTTTCAGAAAAAAGCTTCTGCCGAGAGCGAGCACCGTGACATGCTGAGTCTCTGGGAAAGCAGAGATCCCAAAAGCTGTTGTGCCTGTGGATAGGCTGCAGAGGGATAGTGAAAAACTGCATTAGTTTTCAGGGCTGGCACCTTCCCTGTGGGAGAAGGAGCCGTAAGTTTGCCTTTTCAGAAAAAAGCTTCTGCCGAGAGCGAGCACCGTGACATGCTGAGTCTCTGGGAAAGCAGAGATCCCAAAAGCTGTTGTGCCTGTGGATAGGCTGCAGAGGGATAGTGAAAAACTGCATTAGTTTTCAGGGCTGGCACCTTCCCTGTGGGAGAAGGAGCCGTAAGTTTGCCTTTTCAGAAAAAAGCTTCTGCCGAGAGCGAGCACCGTGACATGCTGAGTCTCTGGGAAAGCAGAGATCCCCAAAGCTGTTGTGCCTGTGGATAGGCTGCAGAGGGATAGTGAAAAACTGCATTAGTTTTCAGGGCTGGCACCTTCCCTGTGGGAGAAGGAGCCGTAAGTTTGCCGATTCAGAAAAAAGCTTCTGCCGAGAGCGAGCACCGTGACATGCTGAGTCTCTGGGAAAGCAGAGATCCCAAAAGCTGTTGTGCCTGTGGATAGGCTGCAGAGGGATAGTGAAAAACTGCATTAGTTTTCAGGGCTGGCACCTTCCCTGTGGGAGAAGGAGCCGTAAGTTTGCCTTTTCAGAAAAAAGCTTCTGCTGAGAGCGAGCACCGTGACATGCTGAGTCTCTGGGAAAGCAGAGATCCCAAAAGCTGTTTTGCCTGTGGATAGGCTGCAGAGGGATAGTGAAAAACTGCATTAGTTTTCAGGGCTGGCACCTTCCCTGTGGGAGAAGGAGCCGTAAGTTTGCCTTTTCAGAAAAAAGCTTCTGCCGAGAGCGAGCACCGTGACATGCTGAGTCTCTGGGAAAGCAGAGATCCCCAAAGCTGTTGTGCCTGTGGATAGGCTGCAGAGGGATAGTGAAAAACTGCATTAGTTTTCAGGGCTGGCACCTTCCCTGTGGGAGAAGGAGCCGTAAGTTTGCCTTTTCAGAAAAAAGCTTCTGCCGAGAGCGAGCACCGTGACATGCTGAGTCTCTGGGAAAGCAGAGATCCCAAAAGCTGTTGTGCCTGTGGATAGGCTGCAGAGGGATAGTGAAAAACTGCATTAGTTTTCAGGGCTGGCACCTTCCCTGTGGGAGAAGGAGCCGTAAGTTTGCCTTTTCAGAAAAAAGCTTCTGCCGAGAGCGAGCACCGTGACATGCTGAGTCTCTGGGAAAGCAGAGATCCCAAAAGCTGTTGTGCCTGTGGATAGGCTGCAGAGGGATAGTGAAAAACTGCATTAGTTTTCAGGGCTGGCACCTTCCCTGTGGGAGAAGGAGCCGTAAGTTTGCCTTTTCAGAAAAAAGCTTCTGCCGAGAGCGAGCACCGTGACATGCTGAGTCTCTGGGAAAGCAGAGATCCCCAAAGCTGTTGTGCCTGTGGATAGGCTGCAGAGGGATAGTGAATACCAGCAAGATCTTTCAGGGCTAGCACCTTCCTTGTGGGAGAAGGAGCCACACTTTTGCCTTCTCAGAAAAAGCTTCTGCCGAGAACGAGCACCGTGACATGCTGAGTCTCTGGGAAAGCAGAGATCCCAAAAGCTGTTGTGCCTGTGGATAGGCTGCAGAGGGATAGTGAAAAACTGCATTAGTTTTCAGGGCTGGCACCTTCCCTGTGGGAGAAGGAGCCGTAAGTTCGCCTTTTCAGAAAAAAGCTTCTGCCGAGAGCGAGCACCGTGACATGCTGAGTCTCTGGGAAAGCAGAGATCCCCAAAGCTGTTGTGCCTGTGGATAGGCTGCAGAGGGATAGTGAAAAACTGCATTAGTTTTCAGGGCTGGCACCTTCCCTGTGGGAGAAGGAGCCGTAAGTTTGCCTTTTCAGAAAAAAGCTTCTGCCGAGAGCGAGCACCGTGACATGCTGAGTCTCTGGGAAAGCAGAGATCCCCAAAGCTGTTGTGCCTGTGGATAGGCTGCAGAGGGATAGTGAAAAACTGCATTAGTTTTCAGGGCTGGCACCTTCCCTGTGGGAGAAGGAGCCGTAAGTTTGCCTTTTCAGAAAAAAGCTTCTGCCGAGAGCGAGCACCGTGACATGCTGAGTCTCTGGGAAAGCAGAGATCCCAAAAGCTGTTGTGCCTGTGGATAGGCTGCAGAGGGATAGTGAAAAACTGCATTAGTTTTCAGGGCTGGCACCTTCCCTGTGGGAGAAGGAGCCGTAAGTTTGCCTTTTCAGAAAAAAGCTTCTGCCGAGAGCGAGCACCGTGACATGCTGAGTCTCTGGGAAAGCAGAGATCCCAAAAGCTGTTGTGCCTGTGGATAGGCTGCAGAGGGATAGTGAAAAACTGCATTAGTTTTCAGGGCTGGCACCTTCCCTGTGGGAGAAGGAGCCGTAAGTTTGCCTTTTCAGAAAAAAGCTTCTGCCGAGAACGAGCACCGTGACATGCTGAGTCTCTGGGAAAGCAGAGATCCCCAAAGCTGTTGTGCCTGTGGATAGGCTGCAGAGGGATAGTGAATACCAGCAAGATCTTTCAGGGCTAGCACCTTCCTTGTGGGAGAAGGAGCCACACTTTTGCCTTCTCAGAAAAAGCTTCTGCCGAGAACGAGCACCGTTACATGCTGAGTCTCTGGGAAAGCAGAGATACCAAAAGCTGTTGTGCCTGTGGATAGGCTGCAGAGGGATAGTGAAAAACTGCATTAGTTTTCAGGGCTGGCACCTTCCCTGTGGGAGAAGGAGCCGTAAGTTTGCCTTTTCAGAAAAAAGCTTCTGCCGAGAGCGAGCACCGTGACATGCTGAGTCTCTGGGAAAGCAGAGATCCCCAAAGCTGTTGTGCCTGTGGATAGGCTGCAGAGGGATAGTGAAAAACTGCATTAGTTTTCAGGGCTGGCACCTTCCCTGTGGGAGAAGGAGCCGTAAGTTTGCCTTTTCAGAAAAAAGCTTCTGCCGAGAGCGAGCACCGTGACATGCTGAGTCTCTGGGAAAGCAGAGATCCCCAAAGCTGTTGTGCCTGTGGATAGGCTGCAGAGGGATAGTGAAAAACTGCATTAGTTTTCAGGGCTGGCACCTTCCCTGTGGGAGAAGGAGCCGTAAGTTTGCCTTTTCAGAAAAAAGCTTCTGCCGAGAACGAGCACCGTGACATGCTGAGTCTCTGGGAAAGCAGAGATCCCCAAAGCTGTTGTGCCTGTGGATAGGCTGCAGAGGGATAGTGAAAAACTGCATTAGTTTTCAGGGCTGGCACCTTCCCTGTGGGAGAAGGAGCCATAAGTTTGCCTTTTCAGAAAAAAGCTTCTGCCGAGAGCGAGCACCGTGACATGCTGAGTCTCTGGGAAAGCAGAGATCCCCAGTGCTGTTGTGCCTGTGGATAGGCTGCAGGAGGATAGTGAAGAGCTGCATTAGCTTTTAGGCCTGGCACCTTCCTTGTGGGAGAAGGAGCCGTAAGTTTTCATTTTCAGAAAAAAGCTTCTGCCGAGAGCGAGCACCGTGACATGCTGAGTCTCTGGGAAAGCAGAGATCCCCAAAGCTGTTGTGCCTGTGGATAGGCTGCAGAGGGATAGTGAAAAACTGCATTAGTTTTCAGGGCTGGCACCTTCCCTGTGGGAGAAGGAGCCGTAAGTTTGCCTTTTCAGAAAAAAGCTTCTGCCGAGAGCGAGCACCGTGACATGCTGAGTCTCTGGGAAAGCAGAGATCCCAAAAGCTGTTGTGCCTGTGGATAGGCTGCAGAGGGATAGTGAAAAACTGCATTAGTTTTCAGGGCTGGCACCTTCCCTGTGGGAGAAGGAGCCGTAAGTTTGCCTTTTCAGAAAAAAGCTTCTGCCGAGAGCGAGCACCGTGACATGCTGAGTCTCTGGGAAAGCAGAGATCCCCAAAGCTGTTGTGCCTGTGGATAGGCTGCAGAGGGATAGTGAAAAACTGCATTAGTTTTCAGGGCTGGCACCTTCCCTGTGGGAGAAGGAGCCGTAAGTTTGCCTTTTCAGAAAAAAGCTTCTGCCGAGAGCGAGCACCGTGACATGCTGAGTCTCTGGGAAAGCAGAGATCCCAAAAGCTGTTGTGCCTGTGGATAGGCTGCAGAGGGATAGTGAAAAACTGCATTAGTTTTCAGGGCTGGCACCTTCCCTGTGGGAGAAGGAGCCGTAAGTTTGCCTTTTCAGAAAAAAGCTTCTGCCGAGAGCGAGCACCGTGACATGCTGAGTCTCTGGGAAAGCAGAGATCCCAAAAGCTGTTGTGCCTGTGGATAGGCTGCAGAGGGATAGTGAAAAACTGCATTAGTTTTCAGGGCTGGCACCTTCCCTGTGGGAGAAGGAGCCGTAAGTTTGCCTTTTCAGAAAAAAGCTTCTGCCGAGAACGAGCACCGTGACATGCTGAGTCTCTGGGAAAGCAGAGATCCCCAAAGCTGTTGTGCCTGTGGATAGGCTGCAGAGGGATAGTGAAAAACTGCATTAGTTTTCAGGGCTGGCACCTTCCCTGTGGGAGAAGGAGCCGTAAGTTTGCCGTTTCAGAAAAAAGCTTCTGCCGAGAGCGAGCACCGTGACATGCTGAGTCTCTGGGAAAGCAGAGATCCCAAAAGCTGTTGTGCCTGTGGATAGGCTGCAGAGGGATAGTGAAAAACTGCATTAGTTTTCAGGGCTGGCACCTTCCCTGTGGGAGAAGGAGCCGTAAGTTTGCCTTTTCAGAAAAAAGCTTCTGCTGAGAGCGAGCACCGTGACATGCTGAGTCTCTGGGAAAGCAGAGATCCCAAAAGCTGTTTTGCCTGTGGATAGGCTGCAGAGGGATAGTGAAAAACTGCATTAGTTTTCAGGGCTGGCACCTTCCCTGTGGGAGAAGGAGCCGTAAGTTTGCCTTTTCAGAAAAAAGCTTCTGCCGAGAGCGAGCACCGTGACATGCTGAGTCTCTGGGAAAGCAGAGATCCCCAAAGCTGTTGTGCCTGTGGATAGGCTGCAGAGGGATAGTGAAAAACTGCATTAGTTTTCAGGGCTGGCACCTTCCCTGTGGGAGAAGGAGCCGTAAGTTTGCCTTTTCAGAAAAAAGCTTCTGCCGAGAGCGAGCACCGTGACATGCTGAGTCTCTGGGAAAGCAGAGATCCCAAAAGCTGTTGTGCCTGTGGATAGGCTGCAGAGGGATAGTGAAAAACTGCATTAGTTTTCAGGGCTGGCACCTTCCCTGTGGGAGAAGGAGCCGTAAGTTTGCCTTTTCAGAAAAAAGCTTCTGCCGAGAGCGAGCACCGTGACATGCTGAGTCTCTGGGAAAGCAGAGATCCCAAAAGCTGTTGTGCCTGTGGATAGGCTGCAGAGGGATAGTGAAAAACTGCATTAGTTTTCAGGGCTGGCACCTTCCCTGTGGGAGAAGGAGCCGTAAGTTTGCCTTTTCAGAAAAAAGCTTCTGCCGAGAGCGAGCACCGTGACATGCTGAGTCTCTGGGAAAGCAGAGATCCCCAAAGCTGTTGTGCCTGTGGATAGGCTGCAGAGGGATAGTGAATACCAGCAAGATCTTTCAGGGCTAGCACCTTACTTGTGGGAGAAGGAGCCACACTTTTGCCTTCTCAGAAAAAGCTTCTGCCGAGAACGAGCACCGTGACATGCTGAGTCTCTGGGAAAGCAGAGATCCCAAAAGCTGTTGTGCCTGTGGATAGGCTGCAGAGGGATAGTGAAAAACTGCATTAGTTTTCAGGGCTGGCACCTTCCCTGTGGGAGAAGGAGCCGTAAGTTTGCCTTTTCAGAAAAAAGCTTCTGCTGAGAGCGAGCACCGTGACATGCTGAGTCTCTGGGAAAGCAGAGATCCCCAAAGCTGTTGTGCCTGTGGATAGGCTGCAGAGGGATAGTGAAAAACTGCATTAGTTTTCAGGGCTGGCACCTTCCCTGTGGGAGAAGGAGCCGTAAGTTTGCCTTTTCAGAAAAAAGCTTCTGCCGAGAGCGAGCACCGTGACATGCTGAGTCTCTGGGAAAGCAGAGATCCCCAAAGCTGTTGTGCCTGTGGATAGGCTGCAGAGGGATAGTGAAAAACTGCATTAGTTTTCAGGGCTGGCACCTTCCCTGTGGGAGAAGGAGCCGTAAGTTTGCCTTTTCAGAAAAAAGCTTCTGCCGAGAGCGAGCACCGTGACATGCTGAGTCTCTGGGAAAGCAGAGATCCCAAAAGCTGTTGTGCCTGTGGATAGGCTGCAGAGGGATAGTGAAAAACTGCATTAGTTTTCAGGGCTGGCACCTTCCCTGTGGGAGAAGGAGCCGTAAGTTTGCCTTTTCAGAAAAAAGCTTCTGCCGAGAGCGAGCACCGTGACATGCTGAGTCTCTGGGAAAGCAGAGATCCCAAAAGCTGTTGTGCCTGTGGATAGGCTGCAGAGGGATAGTGAAAAACTGCATTAGTTTTCAGGGCTGGCACCTTCCCTGTGGGAGAAGGAGCCGTAAGTTTGCCTTTTCAGAAAAAAGCTTCTGCCGAGAACGAGCACCGTGACATGCTGAGTCTCTGGGAAAGCAGAGATCCCCAAAGCTGTTGTGCCTGTGGATAGGCTGCAGAGGGATAGTGAATACCAGCAAGATCTTTCAGGGCTAGCACCTTCCTTGTGGGAGAAGGAGCCACACTTTTGCCTTCTCAGAAAAAGCTTCTGCCGAGAACGAGCACCGTTACATGCTGAGTCTCTGGGAAAGCAGAGATACCAAAAGCTGTTGTGCCTGTGGATAGGCTGCAGAGGGATAGTGAAAAACTGCATTAGTTTTCAGGGCTGGCACCTTCCCTGTGGGAGAAGGAGCCGTAAGTTTGCCTTTTCAGAAAAAAGCTTCTGCCGAGAGCGAGCACCGTGACATGCTGAGTCTCTGGGAAAGCAGAGATCCCCAAAGCTGTTGTGCCTGTGGATAGGCTGCAGAGGGATAGTGAAAAACTGCATTAGTTTTCAGGGCTGGCACCTTCCCTGTGGGAGAAGGAGCCGTAAGTTTGCCTTTTCAGAAAAAAGCTTCTGCCGAGAGCGAGCACCGTGACATGCTGAGTCTCTGGGAAAGCAGAGATCCCCAAAGCTGTTGTGCCTGTGGATAGGCTGCAGAGGGATAGTGAAAAACTGCATTAGTTTTCAGGGCTGGCACCTTCCCTGTGGGAGAAGGAGCCGTAAGTTTGCCTTTTCAGAAAAAAGCTTCTGCCGAGAACGAGCACCGTGACATGCTGAGTCTCTGGGAAAGCAGAGATCCCCAAAGCTGTTGTGCCTGTGGATAGGCTGCAGAGGGATAGTGAAAAACTGCATTAGCTTTTAGGCCTGGCACCTTCCCTGTGGGAGAAGGAGCCATAAGTTTGCCTTTTCAGAAAAAAGCTTCTGCCGAGAGCGAGCACCGTGACATGCTGAGTCTCTGGGAAAGCAGAGATCCCCAGTGCTGTTGTGCCTGTGGATAGGCTGCAGGAGGATAGTGAAGAGCTGCATTAGCTTTTAGGCCTGGCACCTTCCTTGTGGGAGAAGGAGCCGTAAGTTTGCCTTTTCAGAAAAAAGCTTCTGCCGAGAGCGAGCACCGTGACATGCTGAGTCTCTGGGAAAGCAGAGATCCCAAAAGCTGTTGTGCCTGTGGATAGGCTGCAGAGGGATAGTGAAAAACTGCATTAGTTTTCAGGGCTGGCACCTTCCCTGTGGGAGAAGGAGCCGTAAGTTTGCCTTTTCAGAAAAAAGCTTCTGCCGAGAGCGAGCACCGTGACATGCTGAGTCTCTGGGAAAGCAGAGATCCCCAAAGCTGTTGTGCCTGTGGATAGGCTGCAGAGGGATAGTGAAAAACTGCATTAGTTTTCAGGGCTGGCACCTTCCCTGTGGGAGAAGGAGCCGTAAGTTTGCCTTTTCAGAAAAAAGCTTCTGCCGAGAGCGAGCACCGTGACATGCTGAGTCTCTGGGAAAGCAGAGATCCCAAAAGCTGTTGTGCCTGTGGATAGGCTGCAGAGGGATAGTGAAAAACTGCATTAGTTTTCAGGGCTGGCACCTTCCCTGTGGGAGAAGGAGCCGTAAGTTTGCCTTTTCAGAAAAAAGCTTCTGCCGAGAGCGAGCACCGTGACATGCTGAGTCTCTGGGAAAGCAGAGATCCCAAAAGCTGTTGTGCCTGTGGATAGGCTGCAGAGGGATAGTGAAAAACTGCATTAGTTTTCAGGGCTGGCACCTTCCCTGTGGGAGAAGGAGCCGTAAGTTTGCCTTTTCAGAAAAAAGCTTCTGCCGAGAACGAGCACCGTGACATGCTGAGTCTCTGGGAAAGCAGAGATCCCCAAAGCTGTTGTGCCTGTGGATAGGCTGCAGAGGGATAGTGAAAAACTGCATTAGTTTTCAGGGCTGGCACCTTCCCTGTGGGAGAAGGAGCCGTAAGTTTGCCTTTTCAGAAAAAAGCTTCTGCCGAGAGCGAGCACCGTGACATGCTGAGTCTCTGGGAAAGCAGAGATCCCCAAAGCTGTTGTGCCTGTGGATAGGCTGCAGAGGGATAGTGAAAAACTGCATTAGTTTTCAGGGCTGGCACCTTCCCTGTGGGAGAAGGAGCCGTAAGTTTGCCTTTTCAGAAAAAAGCTTCTGCCGAGAACGAGCACCGTGACATGCTGAGTCTCTGGGAAAGCAGAGATCCCCAAAGCTGTTGTGCCTGTGGATAGGCTGCAGAGGGATAGTGAAAAACTGCATTAGTTTTCAGGGCTGGCACCTTCCCTGTGGGAGAAGGAGCCATAAGTTTGCCTTTTCAGAAAAAAGCTTCTGCCGAGAGCGAGCACCGTGACATGCTGAGTCTCTGGGAAAGCAGAGATCCCCAGTGCTGTTGTGCCTGTGGATAGGCTGCAGGAGGATAGTGAAGAGCTGCATTAGCTTTTAGGCCTGGCACCTTCCTTGTGGGAGAAGGAGCCGTAAGTTTGCCTTTTCAGAAAAAAGCTTCTGCCGAGAGCGAGCACCGTGACATGCTGAGTCTCTGGGAAAGCAGAGATCCCCAAAGCTGTTGTGCCTGTGGATAGGCTGCAGAGGGATAGTGAAAAACTGCATTAGTTTTCAGGGCTGGCACCTTCCCTGTGGGAGAAGGAGCCGTAAGTTTGCCTTTTCAGAAAAAAGCTTCTGCCGAGAGCGAGCACCGTGACATGCTGAGTCTCTGGGAAAGCAGAGATCCCCAAAGCTGTTGTGCCTGTGGATAGGCTGCAGAGGGATAGTGAAAAACTGCATTAGTTTTCAGGGCTGGCACCTTCCCTGTGGGAGAAGGAGCCGTAAGTTTGCCTTTTCAGAAAAAAGCTTCTGCCGAGAGCGAGCACCGTGACATGCTGAGTCTCTGGGAAAGCAGAGATCCCCAAAGCTGTTGTGCCTGTGGATAGGCTGCAGAGGGATAGTGAAAAACTGCATTAGTTTTCAGGGCTGGCACCTTCCCTGTGGGAGAAGGAGCCGTAAGTTTGCCTTTTCAGAAAAAAGCTTCTGCCGAGAGCGAGCACCGTGACATGCTGAGTCTCTGGGAAAGCAGAGATCCCAAAAGCTGTTGTGCCTGTGGATAGGCTGCAGAGGGATAGTGAAAAACTGCATTAGTTTTCAGGGCTGGCACCTTCCCTGTGGGAGAAGGAGCCGTAAGTTTGCCTTTTCAGAAAAAAGCTTCTGCCGAGAGCGAGCACCGTGACATGCTGAGTCTCTGGGAAAGCAGAGATCCCAAAAGCTGTTGTGCCTGTGGATAGGCTGCAGAGGGATAGTGAAAAACTGCATTAGTTTTCAGGGCTGGCACCTTCCCTGTGGGAGAAGGAGCCGTAAGTTTGCCTTTTCAGAAAAAAGCTTCTGCCGAGAACGAGCACCGTGACATGCTGAGTCTCTGGGAAAGCAGAGATCCCCAAAGCTGTTGTGCCTGTGGATAGGCTGCAGAGGGATAGTGAATACCAGCAAGATCTTTCAGGGCTAGCACCTTCCTTGTGGGAGAAGGAGCCACACTTTTGCCTTCTCAGAAAAAGCTTCTGCCGAGAACGAGCACCGTGACATGCTGAGTCTCTGGGAAAGCAGAGATCCCAAAAGCTGTTGTGCCTGTGGATAGGCTGCAGAGGGATAGTGAAAAACTGCATTAGTTTTCAGGGCTGGCACCTTCCCTGTGGGAGAAGGAGCCGTAAGTTTGCCTTTTCAGAAAAAAGCTTCTGCCGAGAGCGAGCACCGTGACATGCTGAGTCTCTGGGAAAGCAGAGATCCCCAAAGCTGTTGTGCCTGTGGATAGGCTGCAGAGGGATAGTGAAAAACTGCATTAGTTTTCAGGGCTGGCACCTTCCCTGTGGGAGAAGGAGCCGTAAGTTTGCCTTTTCAGAAAAAAGCTTCTGCCGAGAGCGAGCACCGTGACATGCTGAGTCTCTGGGAAAGCAGAGATCCCAAAAGCTGTTGTGCCTGTGGATAGGCTGCAGAGGGATAGTGAAAAACTGCATTAGTTTTCAGGGCTGGCACCTTCCCTGTGGGAGAAGGAGCCGTAAGTTTGCCTTTTCAGAAAAAAGCTTCTGCTGAGAGCGAGCACCGTGACATGCTGAGTCTCTGGGAAAGCAGAGATCCCAAAAGCTGTTGTGCCTGTGGATAGGCTGCAGAGGGATAGTGAAAAACTGCATTAGTTTTCAGGGCTGGCACCTTCCCTGTGGGAGAAGGAGCCGTAAGTTTGCCTTTTCAGAAAAAAGCTTCTGCCGAGAGCGAGCACCGTGACAGGGGAAAGCAGAGATCCCCAAAGCTGTTGTGCCTGTGGATAGGCTGCAGAGGGATAGTGAAAAACTGCATTAGTTTTCAGGGCTGGCACCTTCCCTGTGGGAGAAGGAGCCGTAAGTTTGCCTTTTCAGAAAAAAGCTTCTGCCGAGAGCGAGCACCGTGACATGCTGAGTCTCTGGGAAAGCAGAGATCCCCAAAGCTGTTGTGCCTGTGGATAGGCTGCAGAGGGATAGTGAAAAACTGCATTAGTTTTCAGGCTGGCACCTTCCCTGTGGGAGAAGGAGCCGTAAGTTTGCCTTTTCAGAAAAAAGCTTCTGCCGAGAGCGAGCACCGTGACATGCTGAGTCTCTGGGAAAGCAGAGATCCCAAAAGCTGTTGTGCCTGTGGATAGGCTGCAGAGGGATAGTGAAAAACTGCATTAGTTTTCTGGGCTGGCACCTTCCCTGTGGGAGAAGGAGCCGTAAGTTTGCCTCTGCCGAGAACGAGCACCGTGACATGCTGAGTCTCTGGGGAAAGCAGCAGATCCCCAAAGCTGTTGTGCCTGTGGATAGGCTGCAGAGGGATAGTGAATAACTGCATTAGTTTTCAGGGCTGGCACCTTCCCTTGTGGGAGAAGGAGCCGACACTTTTGCCTTTTCCAGAAAAAGCTTCTGCCGAGAGCGAGCACCGTGACATGCTGAGTCTCTGGGAAAGCAGAGATCCCAAAAGCTGTTGTGCCTGTGGATAGGCTGCAGAGGGATAGTGAAAAACTGCATTAGTTTTCAGGGCTGGCACCTTCCCTGTGGGAGAAGGAGCCGTAAGTTTGCCTTTTCAGAAAAAGCTTCTGCCGAGAGCGAGCACCGTGACATGCTGAGTCTCTGGGAAAGCAGAGATCCCAAAAGCTGTTGTGCCTGTGGATAGGCTGCAGAGGGATAGTGAAAAACTGCATTAGTTTTCAGGGCTGGCACCTTCCCTGTGGGAGAAGGAGCCGTAAGTTTGCCTTTTCAGAAAAAAAGCTTCTGCCGAGAGCGAGCACCGTGACATGCTGAGTCTCTGGGAAAGCAGAGATCCCCAAAGCTGTTGTGCCTGTGGATAGGCTGCAGAGGGATAGTGAAAAACTGCATTAGTTTTCAGGGCTGGCACCTTCCCTGTGGGAGAAGGAGCCGTAAGTTTGCCTTTTCAGAAAAAAGCTTCTGCCGAGAGCGAGCACCGTGACATGCTGAGTCTCTGGGAAAGCAGAGATCCCCAAAGCTGTTGTGCCTGTGGATAGGCTGCAGAGGGATAGTGAAAAACTGCATTAGTTTTCAGGGCTGGCACCTTCCCTGTGGGAGAAGGAGCCGTAAGTTTGCCTTTTCAGAAAAAAGCTTCTGCCGAGAGCGAGCACCGTGACATGCTGAGTCTCTGGGAAAGCAGAGATCCCCAAGAGCTGTTGTGCCTGTGGATAGGCTGCAGAGGATAGTGAATAACTGCATTAGCTTTTCAGGGCTGGCACCTTCCTTGTGGGAGAAGGAGCCGTAAGTTTGCCTTTTCAGAAAAAAGCTTCTGCCGAGAGCGAGCACCGTGACATGCTGAGTCTCTGGGAAAGCAGAGATCCCCAAAGCTGTTGTGCCTGTGGATAGGCTGCAGAGGGATAGTGAAAAACTGCATTAGTTTTCAGGGCTGGCACCTTCCCTGTGGGAGAAGGAGCCGTAAGTTTGCCTTTTCAGAAAAAAGCTTCTGCCGAGAGCGAGCACCGTGACATGCTGAGTCTCTGGGAAAGCAGAGATCCCCAAAGCTGTTGTGCCTGTGGATAGGCTGCAGAGGGATAGTGAAAAACTGCATTAGTTTTCAGGGCTGGCACCTTCCCTGTGGGAGAAGGAGCCGTAAGTTTGCCTTTTCAGAAAAAAGCTTCTGCCGAGAGCGAGCACCGTGACATGCTGAGTCTCTGGGAAAGCAGAGATCCCCAAAGCTGTTGTGCCTGTGGATAGGCTGCAGAGGGATAGTGAAAAACTGCATTAGTTTTCAGGGCTGGCACCTTCCCTGTGGGAGAAGGAGCCGTAAGTTTGCCTTTTCAGAAAAAAGCTTCTGCCGAGAGCGAGCACCGTGACATGCTGAGTCTCTGGGAAAGCAGAGATCCCAAAAGCTGTTGTGCCTGTGGATAGGCTGCAGAGGGATAGTGAAAAACTGCATTAGTTTTCAGGGCTGGCACCTTCCCCTGTGGGAGAAGGAGCCGTAAGTTTGCCTTTTCAGAAAAAAGCTTCTGCCGAGAGCGAGCACCGTGACATGCTGAGTCTCTGGGAAAGCAGAGATCCCAAAAGCTGTTGTGCCTGTGGATAGGCTGCAGAGGGATAGTGAAAAACTGCATTAGTTTTCAGGGCTGGCACCTTCCCTGTGGGAGAAGGAGCCGTAAGTTTGCCTTTTCAGAAAAAAGCTTCTGCCGAGAGCGAGCACCGTGACATGCTGAGTCTCTGGGAAAGCAGAGATCCCAAAGCTGTTGTGCCTGTGGATAGGCTGCAGAGGGATAGTGAATACCAGCATAGATCTTTCAGGGCTAGGCACCTTCCCTGTGGGAGAAGGAGCCGTAAGCTTTTGCCTTTTCAGAAAAAGCTTCTGCCGAGAACGAGCACCGTGACATGCTGAGTCTCTGGGAAAGCAGAGATCCCAAAAGCTGTTGTGCCTGTGGATAGGCTGCAGAGGGATAGTGAAAAACTGCATTAGTTTTCAGGGCTGGCACCTTCCCTGTGGGAGAAGGAGCCGTAAGTTTGCCTTTTCAGAAAAAAGCTTCTGCCGAGAGCGAGCACCGTGACATGCTGAGTCTCTGGGAAAGCAGAGATCCCCAAAGCTGTTGTGCCTGTGGATAGGCTGCAGAGGGATAGTGAAAAACTGCATTAGTTTTCAGGGCTGGCACCTTCCCTGTGGGAGAAGGAGCCGTAAGTTTGCCTTTTCAGAAAAAAGCTTCTGCCGAGAGCGAGCACCGTGACATGCTGAGTCTCTGGAAAGCAGAGATCCCAAAAGCTGTTGTGCCTGTGGATAGGCTGCAGAGGGATAGTGAAAAACTGCATTAGTTTTCAGGGCTGGCACCTTCCCTGTGGGAGAAGGAGCCGTAAGTTTGCCTTTTCAGAAAAAAGCTTCTGCTGAGAGCGAGCACCGTGACATGCTGAGTCTCTGGGAAAGCAGAGATCCCAAAAGCTGTTGTGCCTGTGGATAGGCTGCAGAGGGATAGTGAAAAACTGCATTAGTTTTCAGGGCTGGCACCTTCCCTGTGGGAGAAGGAGCCGTAAGTTTGCCTTTTCAGAAAAAAGCTTCTGCCGAGAACGAGCACCGTGACATGCTGAGTCTCTGGGAAAGCAGAGATCCCCAAAGCTGTTGTGCCTGTGGATAGGCTGCAGAGGGATAGTGAAAAACTGCATTAGTTTTCAGGGCTGGCACCTTCCCTGTGGGAGAAGGAGCCGTAAGTTTGCCGTTTCAGAAAAAAGCTTCTGCCGAGAGCGAGCACCGTGACATGCTGAGTCTCTGGGAAAGCAGAGATCCCAAAAGCTGTTGTGCCTGTGGATAGGCTGCAGAGGGATAGTGAAAAACTGCATTAGTTTTCAGGGCTGGCACCTTCCCTGTGGGAGAAGGAGCCGTAAGTTTGCCTTTTCAGAAAAAAGCTTCTGCTGAGAGCGAGCACCGTGACATGCTGAGTCTCTGGGAAAGCAGAGATCCCAAAAGCTGTTTTGCCTGTGGATAGGCTGCAGAGGGATAGTGAAAAACTGCATTAGTTTTCAGGGCTGGCACCCTTCCCTGTGGGAGAAGGAGCCGTAAGTTTGCCTTTTCAGAAAAAAGCTTCTGCCGAGAGCGAGCACCGTGACATGCTGAGTCTCTGGGAAAGCAGAGATCCCCAAAGCTGTTGTGCCTGTGGATAGGCTGCAGAGGGATAGTGAAAAACTGCATTAGTTTTCAGGGCTGGCACCTTCCCTGTGGGAGAAGGAGCCGTAAGTTTGCCTTTTCAGAAAAAAGCTTCTGCCGAGAGCGAGCACCGTGACATGCTGAGTCTCTGGGAAAGCAGAGATCCCAAAAGCTGTTGTGCCTGTGGATAGGCTGCAGAGGGATAGTGAAAAACTGCATTAGTTTTCAGGGCTGGCACCTTCCCTGTGGGAGAAGGAGCCGTAAGTTTGCCTTTTCAGAAAAAAGCTTCTGCCGAGAGCGAGCACCGTGACATGCTGAGTCTCTGGGAAAGCAGAGATCCCAAAAGCTGTTGTGCCTGTGGATAGGCTGCAGAGGGATAGTGAAAAACTGCATTAGTTTTCAGGGCTGGCACCTTCCCTGTGGGAGAAGGAGCCGTAAGTTTGCCTTTTCAGAAAAAAGCTTCTGCCGAGAGCGAGCACCGTGACATGCTGAGTCTCTGGGAAAGCAGAGATCCCCAAAGCTGTTGTGCCTGTGGATAGGCTGCAGAGGGATAGTGAATACCAGCAAGATCTTTCAGGGCTAGCACCTTCCTTGTGGGAGAAGGAGCCACACTTTTGCCTTCTCAGAAAAAGCTTCTGCCGAGAACGAGCACCGTGACATGCTGAGTCTCTGGGAAAGCAGAGATCCCCAAAGCTGTTGTGCCTGTGGATAGGCTGCAGAGGGATAGTGAAAAACTGCATTAGTTTTCAGGGCTGGCACCTTCCCTGTGGGAGAAGGAGCCGTAAGTTTGCCTTTTCAGAAAAAAGCTTCTGCCGAGAGCGAGCACCGTGACATGCTGAGTCTCTGGGAAAGCAGAGATCCCAAAAGCTGTTGTGCCTGTGGATAGGCTGCAGAGGGATAGTGAAAAACTGCATTAGTTTTCAGGGCTGGCACCTTCCCTGTGGGAGAAGGAGCCGTAAGTTTGCCTTTTCAGAAAAAAGCTTCTGCCGAGAGCGAGCACCGTGACATGCTGAGTCTCTGGGAAAGCAGAGATCCCAAAAGCTGTTGTGCCTGTGGATAGGCTGCAGAGGGATAGTGAAAAACTGCATTAGTTTTCAGGGCTGGCACCTTCCCTGTGGGAGAAGGAGCCGTAAGTTTGCCTTTTCAGAAAAAAGCTTCTGCCGAGAACGAGCACCGTGACATGCTGAGTCTCTGGGAAAGCAGAGATCCCCAAAGCTGTTGTGCCTGTGGATAGGCTGCAGAGGGATAGTGAATACCAGCAAGATCTTTCAGGGCTAGCACCTTCCTTGTGGGAGAAGGAGCCACACTTTTGCCTTCTCAGAAAAAGCTTCTGCCGAGAACGAGCACCGTGACATGCTGAGTCTCTGGGAAAGCAGAGATCCCAAAAGCTGTTGTGCCTGTGGATAGGCTGCAGAGGGATAGTGAAAAACTGCATTAGTTTTCAGGGCTGGCACCTTCCCTGTGGGAGAAGGAGCCGTAAGTTTGCCTTTTCAGAAAAAAGCTTCTGCCGAGAGCGAGCACCGTGACATGCTGAGTCTCTGGGAAAGCAGAGATCCCCAAAGCTGTTGTGCCTGTGGATAGGCTGCAGAGGGATAGTGAAAAACTGCATTAGTTTTCAGGGCTGGCACCTTCCCTGTGGGAGAAGGAGCCGTAAGTTTGCCTTTTCAGAAAAAAGCTTCTGCCGAGAGCGAGCACCGTGACATGCTGAGTCTCTGGGAAAGCAGAGATCCCCAAAGCTGTTGTGCCTGTGGATAGGCTGCAGAGGGATAGTGAAAAACTGCATTAGTTTTCAGGGCTGGCACCTTCCCTGTGGGAGAAGGAGCCGTAAGTTTGCCTTTTCAGAAAAAAGCTTCTGCCGAGAACGAGCACCGTGACATGCTGAGTCTCTGGGAAAGCAGAGATCCCCAAAGCTGTTGTGCCTGTGGATAGGCTGCAGAGGGATAGTGAAAAACTGCATTAGTTTTCAGGGCTGGCACCTTCCCTGTGGGAGAAGGAGCCGTAAGTTTGCCTTTTCAGAAAAAAGCTTCTGCCGAGAGCGAGCACCGTGACATGCTGAGTCTCTGGGAAAGCAGAGATCCCAAAAGCTGTTGTGCCTGTGGATAGGCTGCAGAGGGATAGTGAAAAACTGCATTAGTTTTCAGGGCTGGCACCTTCCCTGTGGGAGAAGGAGCCGTAAGTTTGCCTTTTCAGAAAAAAGCTTCTGCCGAGAGCGAGCACCGTGACATGCTGAGTCTCTGGGAAAGCAGAGATCCCAAAAGCTGTTGTGCCTGTGGATAGGCTGCAGAGGGATAGTGAAAAACTGCATTAGTTTTCAGGGCTGGCACCTTCCCTGTGGGAGAAGGAGCCGTAAGTTTGCCTTTTCAGAAAAAAGCTTCTGCTGAGAGCGAGCACCGTGACATACTGAGTCTCTGGGAAAGCAGAGATCCCAAAAGCTGTTGTGCCTGTGGATAGGCTGCAGAGGGATAGTGAAAAACTGCATTAGTTTTCAGGGCTGGCACCTTCCCTGTGGGAGAAGTAGCCGTAAGTTTGCCTTTTCAGAAAAAAGCTTCTGCCGAGAGCGAGCACCGTGACATGCTGAGTCTCTGGGAAAGCAGAGATCCCCAAAGCTGTTGTGCCTGTGGATAGGCTGCAGAGGGATAGTGAAAAACTGCATTAGTTTTCAGGGCTGGCACCTTCCCTGTGGGAGAAGGAGCCGTAAGTTTGCCTTTTCAGAAAAAAGCTTCTGCCGAGAGCGAGCACCGTGACATGCTGAGTCTCTGGGAAAGCAGAGATCCCCAAAGCTGTTGTGCCTGTGGATAGGCTGCAGAGGGATAGTGAAAAACTGCATTAGTTTTCAGGGCTGGCACCTTCCCTGTGGGAGAAGGAGCCGTAAGTTTGCCTTTTCAGAAAAAAGCTTCTGCTGAGAGCGAGCACCGTGACATGCTGAGTCTCTGGGAAAGCAGAGATCCCAAAAGCTGTTGTGCCTGTGGATAGGCTGCAGAGGGATAGTGAAAAACTGCATTAGTTTTCAGGGCTGGCACCTTCCCTGTGGGAGAAGGAGCCGTAAGTTTGCCTTTTCAGAAAAAAGCTTCTGCCGAGAGCGAGCACCGTGACACGCTGAGTCTCTGGGAAAGCAGAGATCCCCAAAGCTGTTGTGCCTGTGGATAGGCTGCAGAGGGATAGTGAAAAACTGCATTAGTTTTCAGGGCTGGCACCTTCCCTGTGGGAGAAGGAGCCGTAAGTTTGCCTTTTCAGAAAAAAGCTTCTGCCGAGAGCGAGCACCGTGACATGCTGAGTCTCTGGGAAAGCAGAGATCCCCAAAGCTGTTGTGCCTGTGGATAGGCTGCAGAGGGATAGTGAAAAACTGCATTAGTTTTCAGGGCTGGCACCTTCCCTGTGGGAGAAGGAGCCGTAAGTTTGCCTTTTCAGAAAAAAGCTTCTGCCGAGAGCGAGCACCGTGACATGCTGAGTCTCTGGGAAAGCAGAGATCCCAAAAGCTGTTGTGCCTGTGGATAGGCTGCAGAGGGATAGTGAAAAACTGCATTAGTTTTCAGGGCTGGCACCTTCCCTGTGGGAGAAGGAGCCGTAAGTTTGCCTTTTCAGAAAAAAGCTTCTGCCGAGAACGAGCACCGTGACATGCTGAGTCTCTGGGAAAGCAGAGATCCCCAAAGCTGTTGTGCCTGTGGATAGGCTGCAGAGGGATAGTGAATACCAGCAAGATCTTTCAGGGCTAGCACCTTCCTTGTGGGAGAAGGAGCCACACTTTTGCCTTCTCAGAAAAAGCTTCTGCCGAGAACGAGCACCGTGACATGCTGAGTCTCTGGGAAAGCAGAGATCCCCAAAGCTGTTGTGCCTGTGGATAGGCTGCAGAGGGATAGTGAAAAACTGCATTAGTTTTCAGGGCTGGCACCTTCCCTGTGGGAGAAGGAGCCGTAAGTTTGCCTTTTCAGAAAAAAGCTTCTGCCGAGAGCGAGCACCGTGACATGCTGAGTCTCTGGGAAAGCAGAGATCCCCAAAGCTGTTGTGCCTGTGGATAGGCTGCAGAGGGATAGTGAAAAACTGCATTAGTTTTCAGGGCTGGCACCTTCCCTGTGGGAGAAGGAGCCGTAAGTTTGCCTTTTCAGAAAAAAGCTTCTGCCGAGAGCGAGCACCGTGACATGCTGAGTCTCTGGGAAAGCAGAGATCCCCAAAGCTGTTGTGCCTGTGGATAGGCTGCAGAGGGATAGTGAAAAACTGCATTAGTTTTCAGGGCTGGCACCTTCCCTGTGGGAGAAGGAGCCGTAAGTTTGCCTTTTCAGAAAAAAGCTTCTGCCGAGAGCGAGCACCGTGACATGCTGAGTCTCTGGGAAAGCAGAGATCCCCAAAGCTGTTGTGCCTGTGGATAGGCTGCAGAGGGATAGTGAAAAACTGCATTAGTTTTCAGGGCTGGCACCTTCCCTGTGGGAGAAGGAGCCGTAAGTTTGCCTTTTCAGAAAAAAGCTTCTGCCGAGAGCGAGCACCGTGACATGCTGAGTCTCTGGGAAAGCAGAGATCCCCAAAGCTGTTGTGCCTGTGGATAGGCTGCAGAGGGATAGTGAAAAACTGCATTAGTTTTCAGGGCTGGCACCTTCCCTGTGGGAGAAGGAGCCGTAAGTTTGCCTTTTCAGAAAAAAGCTTCTGCCGAGAGCGAGCACCGTGACATGCTGAGTCTCTGGGAAAGCAGAGATCCCAAAAGCTGTTGTGCCTGTGGATAGGCTGCAGAGGGATAGTGAAAAACTGCATTAGTTTTCAGGGCTGGCACCTTCCCTGTGGGAGAAGGAGCCGTAAGTTTGCCTTTTCAGAAAAAAGCTTCTGCCGAGAGCGAGCACCGTGACACGCTGAGTCTCTGGGAAAGCAGAGATCCCCAAAGCTGTTGTGCCTGTGGATAGGCTGCAGAGGGATAGTGAAAAACTGCATTAGTTTTCAGGGCTGGCACCTTCCCTGTGGGAGAAGGAGCCGTAAGTTTGCCTTTTCAGAAAAAAGCTTCTGCCGAGAGCGAGCACCGTGACATGCTGAGTCTCTGGGAAAGCAGAGATCCCCAAAGCTGTTGTGCCTGTGGATAGGCTGCAGAGGGATAGTGAAAAACTGCATTAGTTTTCAGGGCTGGCACCTTCCCTGTGGGAGAAGGAGCCGTAAGTTTGCCTTTTCAGAAAAAAGCTTCTGCCGAGAGCGAGCACCGTGACATGCTGAGTCTCTGGGAAAGCAGAGATCCCAAAAGCTGTTGTGCCTGTGGATAGGCTGCAGAGGGATAGTGAAAAACTGCATTAGTTTTCAGGGCTGGCACCTTCCCTGTGGGAGAAGGAGCCGTAAGTTTGCCTTTTCAGAAAAAAGCTTCTGCCGAGAACGAGCACCGTGACATGCTGAGTCTCTGGGAAAGCAGAGATCCCCAAAGCTGTTGTGCCTGTGGATAGGCTGCAGAGGGATAGTGAATACCAGCAAGATCTTTCAGGGCTAGCACCTTCCTTGTGGGAGAAGGAGCCACACTTTTGCCTTCTCAGAAAAAGCTTCTGCCGAGAACGAGCACCGTGACATGCTGAGTCTCTGGGAAAGCAGAGATCCCCAAAGCTGTTGTGCCTGTGGATAGGCTGCAGAGGGATAGTGAAAAACTGCATTAGTTTTCAGGGCTGGCACCTTCCCTGTGGGAGAAGGAGCCGTAAGTTTGCCTTTTCAGAAAAAAGCTTCTGCCGAGAGCGAGCACCGTGACATGCTGAGTCTCTGGGAAAGCAGAGATCCCCAAAGCTGTTGTGCCTGTGGATAGGCTGCAGAGGGATAGTGAAAAACTGCATTAGTTTTCAGGGCTGGCACCTTCCCTGTGGGAGAAGGAGCCGTAAGTTTGCCTTTTCAGAAAAAAGCTTCTGCCGAGAGCGAGCACCGTGACATGCTGAGTCTCTGGGAAAGCAGAGATCCCCAAAGCTGTTGTGCCTGTGGATAGGCTGCAGAGGGATAGTGAAAAACTGCATTAGTTTTCAGGGCTGGCACCTTCCCTGTGGGAGAAGGAGCCGTAAGTTTGCCTTTTCAGAAAAAAGCTTCTGCCGAGAACGAGCACCGTGACATGCTGAGTCTCTGGGAAAGCAGAGATCCCCAAAGCTGTTGTGCCTGTGGATAGGCTGCAGAGGGATAGTGAAAAACTGCATTAGTTTTCAGGGCTGGCACCTTCCCTGTGGGAGAAGGAGCCATAAGTTTGCCTTTTCAGAAAAAAGCTTCTGCCGAGAGCGAGCACCGTGACATGCTGAGTCTCTGGGAAAGCAGAGATCCCCAGTGCTGTTGTGCCTGTGGATAGGCTGCAGGAGGATAGTGAAGAGCTGCATTAGCTTTTAGGCCTGGCACCTTCCTTGTGGGAGAAGGAGCCGTAAGTTTGCCTTTTCAGAAAAAAGCTTCTGCCGAGAGCGAGCACCGTGACATGCTGAGTCTCTGGGAAAGCAGAGATCCCCAAAGCTGTTGTGCCTGTGGATAGGCTGCAGAGGGATAGTGAAAAACTGCATTAGTTTTCAGGGCTGGCACCTTCCCTGTGGGAGAAGGAGCCGTAAGTTTGCCTTTTCAGAAAAAAGCTTCTGCCGAGAACGAGCACCGTGACATGCTGAGTCTCTGGGAAAGCAGAGATCCCAAAAGCTGTTGTGCCTGTGGATAGGCTGCAGAGGGATAGTGAAAAACTGCATTAGTTTTCAGGGCTGGCACCTTCCCTGTGGGAGAAGGAGCCGTAAGTTTGCCTTTTCAGAAAAAAGCTTCTGCCGAGAACGAGCACCGTGACATGCTGAGTCTCTGGGAAAGCAGAGATCCCCGAAGCTGTTGTGCCTGTGGATAGGCTGCAGAGGGATAGTGAATACCAGCAAGATCTTTCAGGGCTAGCACCTTCCTTGAGGGAGAAGGAGCCACACTTTTGCCTTCTCAGAAAAAGCTTCTGCCGAGAACGAGCACCGTGACATGCTGAGTCTCTGGGAAAGCAGAGATCCCCAAAGCTGTTGTGCCTGTGGATAGGCTGCAGAGGGATAGTGAAAAACTGCATTAGTTTTCAGGGCTGGCACCTTCCCTGTGGGAGAAGGAGCCGTAAGTTTGCCTTTTCAGAAAAAAGCTTCTGCCGAGAGCGAGCACCGTGACATGCTGAGTCTCTGGGAAAGCAGAGATCCCCAGTGCTGTTGTGCCTGTGGATAGGCTGCAGGAGGATAGTGAAGAGCTGCATTAGCTTTTAGGCCTGGCACCTTCCTTGTGGGAGAAGGAGCCGTAAGTTTGCCTTTTCAGAAAAAAGCTTCTGCCGAGAGCGAGCACCGTGACATGCTGAGTCTCTGGGAAAGCAGAGATCCCCAAAGCTGTTGTGCCTGTGGATAGGCTGCAGAGGGATAGTGAAAAACTGCATTAGTTTTCAGGGCTGGCACCTTCCCTGTGGGAGAAGGAGCCGTAAGTTTGCCTTTTCAGAAAAAAGCTTCTGCCGAGAGCGAGCACCGTGACATGCTGAGTCTCTGGGAAAGCAGAGATCCCAAAAGCTGTTGTGCCTGTGGATAGGCTGCAGAGGGAT